>NC_056728.1:1509687136-1509772371 GCF_019279795.1 Protopterus annectens
CCAAAAAAAGGGGTATTATTATGGTCAGAAATCTGCTTTGTGAGTTCATGTCAGCAACTGAGGCAGATTTATTGGCATTACTTCTTGAGATTGTCTTAGAAAACAATTTCTTTCTTTTTAAGAACACCCTCTACAGACAGAGCACCGGTGTTGCTATGGGTACCAGTTGCGCCAACTCATATGCCAACTTGGTAATGGTGGCTTGGGAAAGAGGTATTTTTCAACTGTCCACAGATCACTTTTTTTCAGATGATTTGTGGGCGACCTCTTCTCCTTTGGCTGTACCCATCGCCTTTTGTACAGTTTTTTGAACATCTCAACAACCTTGATGGCTTTCTTCGATTTACCATGTTCTACTCTTCAGATTCAGTAGACTATTTGGATGTCACTGTTTATCGTGAGTCTAGATTTATTAAGGCGAAAGTCTTTCAGAAGGGCATGCTATACAGCCTCTTTTCTATCTCCTCAAAGCATGCATCCACCTAAACTGTTTGATAATATAATCAGATGGCAAGCTTTGAGGATCTCACGCCTTTGCTCTGATGATACTGCTTTAAACAGGAGCTTACCTTGGGAAACATTTTGTAGCAGAGTTATGCCATCGACAAGGTAGAGTCTGTCTGCAATAGTGTTACAACTTTAAGGACCAGTCTTGGGAGACCCTATTTTTCTAATTCTACACACCACAATACAAACAGAGTATGTGACAATGAAGCTATCAATGGTCACCGTTTGCAAATAATAATTGTAGTCCATCAAACAATCATCAATAATTGGAATATTTTGATGATGCGATAATGATGTCCAGCAACTAGTTGGCAATTGCCCATGATACACCCATATTAACACCAAAATCTTAAACAACTTCTCTGTTTTCCTTCTTTATGTATGTCCTCTGATTTAAGCAAGAGTTTTAACTTTCATCATACCAAGAAATATGGTCATTGTCCCCAGTGTAGATACATAGACACTTCCAGATTTTTAGTTCCCCTAATGACGAGGCTTTGGGAAATTAAGTGTACTTCTGATTGTAATACTGCGTAACATAGTGTATGTTGCCTGCTGTCAATTATGCTTTAGATTCTATGTGGGCAACCAACAGGTCGCTTGAGGGAGAGGATTGGTGATCATATGTATTGCTTTACCAGAGGTGATAATTGTAGTGCAATATCTAAGCATATGCTCTTTATGAGCATCATACCTTTCTATTTCAAGTAATATGTTCAGCCAAGTTGTTTAAGAGGTGGCTTATATTGTTAATCGCACTGAAGCTTGCAGAAACCGGTGATTTTTGGGTTAGCGGCTCATTGAGGGGGACTTAATGAGTCCCCATAAGCCATCCCTTAAAGGCAGATCTATCAGATGAATTTAGATTCAATGTTTCATATTTGACTGTCATTGTATTTCAATGTAGCCATGCTCTTTTATATTTAGCCTCATGGTAGTTGTAGTTTTTTTATATTTTTGTATTTTGGAGTTTTGGGCAAAGGAAAGCATGTCTTTGTTCAGGAACTGGTGTTATTTGTTCAGGAAGTGAGGTTTTTGAATTTCACTATATGTAAGCATCATCATTACACGTTTTATTCACGCCTGAAGAAGCGGCAGGACCGCGAAAAGCGCTCACATTATTAAACTTTACCTTTTGGAATATCGCTGACTGGTTTTTGAAGCCACGCATCTACTTTGGTTCATATATTTCTTGGCTGTTATATTTTGGCAGTTCCTTCCAGACTGGGATTGTGTGTTTCATTTTTATCCTGGGACTTGGTTGAAGTTTTCATATATATATATATATATATATATATATATATATGTATACATATATATATATATATATATATATATATATATATATA
Organism: Protopterus annectens; assembly: GCF_019279795.1. NCBI lineage: Eukaryota > Metazoa > Chordata > Ceratodontiformes > Protopteridae > Protopterus > Protopterus annectens. Next base: position 1,509,688,993 of record NC_056728.1, read on the forward strand.
TATATATATATATATATATATGTGTGTGACTACACATACACACGCAGATATATGTACAGTAAGATACGTATGTAGGAGGTGCAGACAATATGGAACAGCCAGAATGTCTACAGTTAACACCTGAACAACTGGACACTGCATGGGCTAAACATACTAATGTCAATCATTGCCTGCAACATATACCCATAGAAAGGTCATAGGAAAGACACCACACACATGTTTGCAGAAATGGGACTCCTTTAATTGTGTACCATAATGGTCCTAAATACCATATCATATAGCTGTTCAAATACTGACAACCATCTAAACGGAGTACTGCAACTGTGATACAGTTACACTTATACAGTAGTCTGGGGAGGTTCACAACAAGCCCTTCAGAATGTACAATAGTGCTGTCAGACTGGGCCACAGGGTACCACACAATCAACAGTATATACAGCAGGTGTGTAGTTCTGCAGCCTCTACCTACACTCTGTACAAACTCCGTAAGAGGCAAAGACATTTTGTGATCAAATGGGTTGTACCCAGAACATAACAAGGCATAATGCACAGATCTATATTGCAGGAGGCAGTAGGCTTGCAGTACCCCAAGTCATGTAGGTAATGTCAATATAGGTAGAGTATACGGTACTGTACATCCACATACCTTGTGGCAGCTCACCCCTGATACCCCCACATTTGTAACAGCCTAGGTCATTCATGGTGCTCCCCACCTAGACTCAATAATACAAGACCATATACCACTGTTGCATACACTGGCCTCTGCAGTGCATAAGGGTGCACATGTCTTGGGTAGGTGATGCCCACACATATATGGCCCCAGCCCCACTGTATGTGTGGGGGATACAACAGGAGTGTACTAATGGCAGCAATGGCAGTGTGATATACTCACAGCCCACTACAAAACAACCCCCAATAGCATGACAAATGTGCACAGCTTTGTATGTAGATGGGGCAACGAGGCTGGAACACAGGCATATATGTGGAACAATGTTGCCATACACTAAGCAAGGTGCTGGTGTTACAGGATAGTCTGCAACATACCCTTAGTCAGGGAATTGAGGTTAGATATAGACATGGATGTAGCCATGTACTGGTAGCATGCAACACACACACTGCCAGTGTCATATCTGACACAAGGCTTGTGTGGTGGATGGACAACACATGATAGGCATACCTCTGCCAGCAAGAGGTTAGGACCAAAGTAGTGAGCTATGCAGACAGACTGCATTCCAAGGCACACTAGTATGTATACACACACACACACACACACACACACACACACACACACACACACACACACACACACACACCCTGTAACACCAGTACTATGCAAAGCATTACACAACTCTATCCATAGTCTGTCTGCAGTTCCTGAACCTCCTACAAATATGTGTCCACTCTGAGTGTGCAGGTTCTCCTGTAAGAGGTATTGCTACCTGCTGTCTGTATCACTGATGCCCACACACAGGATGGATGTCCATCACACAGGAAATGTAAAGGGACCACGGCCACATGCTGTAGGGATTTATAGTGGGTGGTTGCCATGACAGTGGTAATTCAATGTAGTGCACATGTGTCAGTATATATATATATATATATATATATATATATATATATATATATATATATATATGTATATGTAGCTTTCTGGATAGGTATATGTACATATATTTCCACCACATGTCCTGGACATGGAGTGTAGCTGTACCCCAGCCCCTACAGTCCCAATGACGTAGTGCAAGGCGATGTCAGGTATGTATAGCAGGTATATTACTAGACTGTTGCTACAGTCATTGGGATTGTCTTCACAGACATGGTGTGTGTGGATGCTGAAATCTGCTTATAACATGTACGCCATTGGCTACTGACAGACATCCTAAGGTAATCATTGCAAAGTACCGCTGCTAGAATGTAATGCCCCTGTGGAGTTCAGCAGAGATATTGGCCATTATATATGGAACTTCATACACACCCTGTACAGTCCAGAGGTATACACATATTCCCTTAGTGCACCACGTGTGTACCAGGCCTGAGAGTATGGATGTAGACAGCCATGTAGATGGGTATAACACATAATGATTGGTATATATTTGGCACCATAGGTGTTGGATTCACACACTCCTGTCTGGCCTGACATATAATGACTGCTGGTACAGGGGTGCCATGGACACATACTACCCACTAGATATTGACATACATCTGTACAGCATCCCACTGCTCTGTCTGACATACATGACATTTAAGGGAGGCCCAGCAGCAGTATATCTGGCAAGTATCTGCACATGACATCCCACTGGTTAAGTACACTAAGCTGCTAGGCATTTAACAATGCACTGTGCAGGCTACAGACATACTGGCTCAACACTGGCTTACATCTCGTATGGGGGAATGCACATGTACCTGCATATATAGCAGGCTCAGCAGCCATGTCACAGCACAGGGTAAGATACTCCTGTGTGACAGTGCATAACCACGACCGATGTGAACAAAGACACAGCCACATATGGTAAGCTAGCATAATATCACAGTATATGGGCTATCTGTTCTACACCATCCTCATATGTGCCACTCACAGAATGTCCCTACATATACTGGGCTGCTACACAATTTGGTCTGATGGCTGTCTGTGGTATGGGACATGTGTGTGTATGGCCCTACAAACATGTACAGCAATACAGTACCATACAGTGGGGCAGCATGTAACATCTTATAGAAGGGGAGCTAGGACAATGACATCTACCACTGTCTGTACACAGGCTAAAGTACATATTAACAATACACACACTGCTGACATTCATCATCATTACATTGACCTTAGTACTGTACAAACATCCACAGAATGTCCAGCTTATGTCATGAAATATAACCCCTACTGTACATGACATGTTTAGCAATCTGATATATCACTGGCTTGTTATCAGATATAATGACACTATTTATGGTGTACAGCACATATGCACCAATTCATGCACGCCATATGTACAAAAGTTGACAGTGGTGTGGCTGACAGCACATACACAGGGCCAGTATAGACATGTTGCTGTGATAACCTTGTATATTTTCCATTGTAATGGTGTCTGTTGTAACATATGTCCTATGAGGGATATGAAGTCAGTAACTGTCATAACCTTCACCATCTACAGACTGCAATCCTCACACTACCTTCTGCATTCCACAGAGTGATTCACTTTGGCTAACACATGAAACCATAGGCACAACACTGCCCAGTCTGCAGATGACCCTGCAGATGGGGATTCCTCACATACATGGAACTGACATGGCAGGTATTACTACATGTACAACAGGCATATCCAGACAAACACTGTTAAACCAACATTACTCCAAATGCAGTATAGCATCACTTACAGTCTGTAGTCAGGTCAGGCACACCCCCTCCTGTTTGTTGCCCTCTTTCCACAGTGTATGTTGTTAGAGGTAAATCTCCAATCCATCTGAGATGCTGTTTGCCAAACAACAGATCTAGTTCCTGCTCACAGTGACAGAAAAGGCCCAACACCACCATGATGTTCCTAGTTAGTGTGTTTCCATGCAGTTGGCTATTGGATTGTTACCACAGCTGTTCCACATGTAATCAGCTAGGAGAGGGCTGCAATTCATGCAGCGGCCATCAGCTGATCATGAGCATCATGTAAAATACACATGCTGCTGTCTAAGCAAGGCAGGTGTGGGTCTCCACATCCACCAGAGTGGGATGGGGAAGGCAGACAGAGGCAAATATATGTCAGGGTGGGGTGGGAGTGTAAACTGAAGCATGTTTGTGTCACACACATACCAGCACAGGGTATAAAACCCCTGACAACTATGTAGTGCTATCACAGTTCGATGCAGTTACTGGATGCACCACATGGGTTACCTGATGTGGAGCACTCAGAACATATATGTGAGGGTGAGTGACATCTGCAACAGGGATACAGTAGATATACGGTAGGTGTCGTACATGTGCCTGTCTGCATGAACAGGTGCTAGCATCAACACAGGTCCACTCACACAGGGACACAGACACATTGTCACACTTGGCAGGGCCAGGAGTGCAACTCATCTCTAGTGGGATTGCCACAACACAACAATGTGCAGGTATCACATGCACCAAATGGGTCATACAGAGGCCATATGGGCAAAGAGTATGAGGAGATGTCAGACATCAGACAACATAGTTCAGTATGCCCAGGGGGGTTGTAGTGAGTGTGGATGTGGGCACATGCACCATACAACACACACACATGAACACACAGGGTGCCAGTTCTGACATGAATGGGTGCATGTCTACATGGGTGTGTGGTAGTCAACTGTGCCAGCAGGCTGTACAAGGGTAGGCAATCGGTATACCTTGGCATCAGGCCACATGACAATGGTCTGCATTGTGGCTCAGGCCTGCAGTTACTGCATTTGCCCACACAGGTGGGTATTGCACCCCCCATCCAGTCACCTGGGTGACTATTGTGTGTGGCCAATGCTGTACACCACATGCCATGTATGTGTTCCTTAGTGCATGATATGGATGGTGTCCTGGATGTGCCCACCTCCCACATGCATGTACTGTGACATGTGGAACTGCACCTGGGGTGTCTGGCCCATGTTGTAAACACAGATTATCATCAGATGTGCCAGTCTTGCTCACTTGTGGCAGGAACTGGTAATGGGCAGCAGGTTTACCCTTCACCTACATTGATGGCATGCCAACAGCATTCCCTAATGTCAGTGTCATCTGTCCATACAGGACATGTTGTCAGGCATGGTATGTCCATTGTGAGTTACATGTGAAGGCACCATACGTAGTGCAGGTGTCCATTGGGAAACATGCTAGAGGTGCACTGTCTGCATGTACATGCATATTGGACAGATGGCAGGGTGACATTCCCTCTGTAGCCCACTACTATCACTGCATAGCTACTATCAGTGGCCAATATGCAGTGTACTTCCCACATATTGGCTGCTGCCTAGGCATGCATGTTCATATGACACTTACGTTGAGTGTGTGCTCTGGGTAGTATTGAGGTTGCTAACTTGGACTGCTGGCCTTGATGTCACATGTATGGGTATGGCTTTGCACCCCAGCCTTCCAGCTAATTTACATCTGTTATCCCTGTATGGTTGACATTGTGATATATAGTAGGGCCACCATAAAGGAAATTAGCAAAACCCCCTCCCCATTGCCCACACACGCACCTCTACACAGGATACAAGTTATAAACACAAACACACACCTGTCATGTCTGGGAGTAGAACCCCTACCTACTTTATTACATTACAGCACTATGCAGTTACAATATGCGCCATTGACATTAGTGGAGTATTATTTCCCCAAAGGTGTATTTCAAAGTAGGGCATTTCAACTGTCCTGCAAGTGACTAGTCTAAAATGCATTGCTCCCTACACAGACAGTGAGTTACACACAAAAATCCAGAACTGACATGTGTGGGTATAAAACCCCTGATCTAGGTCTATAGCACACTACAGCATGGAGGTGTTATGGGACATCCCACAGGGATTACTAAAGACATCCTTCCCCAAAGGTGTATTACATTGAATGACATCAGCAGATTTACCAAAGTAGGGCATTTCAACTGTACTGCAAGTGACTAGCCTAAAATGCATTGCTCCCTACACAGACAGTGAGACACACACAAAACATCCACAACTGACATGTGTGTGTATAGAACCCCTGACCGAGGTCTATATCACACTACAGCATGGAGTTGTTATGGGACGCAACACCGGGATTACAAAAGAACTATTTCCCCAAAGTTGTACCTCACAATGAATGACATTAGCAGGATTGGAAAAGTAGGGCATTTGAAATGTACTGCGAGTGAGTAGCCTATGATGCATCGCTCCATACACAAAACATCCAGAACTGCCATGGATGGAGATGGAACCCTACCACAGTTCTAAATCACACTACAGCAGTACAGCAGTATGCAGTTACAGGATGCCCTACAGAGATTACTGGGCTATGACTTTCCCACAGGTGTATTTCTAGGTGAGTGACATCAGCAGCCTTGCCAAAGTTGAGTATATGAATTGTACTGAGTGTGAGTGGCCTAAAAGCATTGTTCTCTACTCAGTCAGACACATTCACACACACAGTTGCCAAGTCTGGGGTTAGAACACCTACTTAACTACTTTATCACACTACAGCAGTGCGCAGTTACAGGACACACGATAGAGTTGACTGGATTATGATTTCCTTAGAGGTGTACTTCTAGGTAAGTGACATAAGCAGCCTTGCCAAAGTCAAGTATGTGTATTGCACGGGGTGTGAGTGGTCTAAAAAGCATTGGTCTCTACACAGTCAGAGACACACACACACATTGACCAGGTCTGGGGTTAGAACACCTCCCTAACTATTTTACCACACCACAGCAGTACGCAGTTACAAGACACACTACTGAGACTACTGGGCTATGATTTCCCCAGAGGTGTATTTCTAGGTGTGTGACATCTGCAGCCTTGCCAATGTTGTGTATATGAACTGTACTGAATGTGAGTAGCCTAGAAAGCATTTCTCTCTACACAGGCAGAGACCGAGACATGCACACATACACACACTAACACAGTTGCCAAGTCTATGGTTAGGACTACTACCTAACTAGTTTATCAGTACATCAGTACACAGTTATGGGACGCGCCATGGGGATTACTGAGCTACAGCTCCCCCAAAGGTGTATTCACATTGGATGACCTCAGCAGGCTTGTCATAATTCTGCTATGGGGAGGGCGGTGTGTGCATGGGCCGTAACCCATTCATGTAGGGGTTAACATGCAGCATGCAGGCACACACGGGGTCATATGCCACAGGTATGTATAGAGCTACTAGGTGACAACTTCCTTGTACAGTCATGTTGCACAGCTGGCATGTGCAACACGCCGTTATGCTGACAGATACTGATGGCTAGTATCTACAGTGAGTGACACCTGCACCTCATGTGTTTGGGGCCCTTTGGCTGTATGCTGGGTGGGACAGGCCAAGATGGCTCCTTGTCACGGTCATCCTCTTCAGCACATCTATGTCTGTCTACCTTTGGCTTATTAAAGTGTGTTGTCCTTACATATATGTATGTATTCCTACTGTGTGTGCAAGGCAGGAGTGGTGCATACTGACGTGTGTCTGCACTGAGAACTGCAACTGCCAGATATGTCTGGTCCACTGTTGTTTGCTGACATGGCCTTCTTGTGTTTAAGTGTGTGGGCTTTCAGTATGTTGTTGACTGACATTGCCTTCATTCCTCTAAGTGTGTGAGCATGCCCAGTATGGCCATCTATATTGCATGTGTGGATCAAGTCCAGGTGGTTTGTACTGCGGTGCTGCCCTTTGTGTTGTACACCAACAGATAGCATGCTGTGTCTGCAGGGTATACATCAGTCATTTGCCATTGACTTTTGCTACATTTCTGCATAGTGGGGGTGGACACCTGACTGTTTCTGCATTTCTACACAGGGGTGGGGGGCACACCTGACTGTTACTATAAGTGTACATAGGATTGTGGGGCACGCCTTACACTTTTACACAGTTGCTAGGACTGTACTGGTATGTCAGGTACACCATTTCAGTCTGTAGTCTTACCTATCGTGCTGGCTAGAGGCATAGCAGTGTACTACAGATCATAGCTTTCACTATCTACATATTAGTTTCTGACATCCTAGCCTTCACAACTTACATCCAACTGGCTGGCCTGCTGTAGACTGACTGAGTAGGGCTGGGGCAGGGGTTACCCATGGGGCTCATTCAGAGGCCATAGTACAGCATTTGTTTCTGTTTGTCTACACCTATCCTGCTGGCTGTGACTGTTGTTGGGTATGTGCCCTCCCGACTGGCATGTGTGAGTCACTTACCATGTGGGTGTCCCAGTATTGTGGGTGGTGCTGCAGGCAGCCTATGTCAGATGCGCATAATACACTCTCTATACATGGTTGAGCACAGGTAGTGTCATGTTTGGCATCCCTTTTACTGTATGGGCGAGTCAGAGAGAGGTGTCATTCCCTGGGTACCTACTGTGTCAGTGCATGTGCTATGCATTGCTTCTTTGCCAAGGCCAGGGCATACTGGGCATGCCTCCTTCTGCCTACTGGGGCAGGCTCAGGTTGTTCCTCCTCCAAGTCACTCTGTGCCTGTGCAGGCTGGTGGGGGGGTTGTGTGGCCCTGCCCCATGTTGCTCCTGTTGCAGCTGTTTCCACAGGATCATATTGTGTAGCATGTGGCACATACAAGGACAATTTGGGTACATGTAGTTGATGAGTACTGCAAGGTTCCACCGGATGTGTTCAGGCACCGGAACCATGACTTGAGCATCCCAAACACATGCTCTATTATGATTCATGTCTGTGCGTGTGCGTCATTATGGAGTTCTTCTGGTGCGTGTGCATTTCTGATGGGTGTCACCAGCCATGGCTCCAGTACGTATCCAGTATCCCCCACAATGTGACCATGTGGGTTGTCTTGATTGGCAAATGTCTGATACAGCTGCGTCACATGCCAGATGTGGGAATTGTGATAGCTTCCAGGCAGCCAGCACTCACATTAATTATTATGCCCTGGGCATCACACACAACCTGGCAGTTGATGGAGGGGAAGCCCTTGCAGTTGATGTAGACCCTACCCCGCTCACCTGGTGGTGGTTTTATGTGTATGTGTGTGCAGTCTATTGCACCTACTACCTCATGGTATTCTGCTATTTGGTGGAAGAGATGCATATTGCTGGCCTACGCCTCATGGGTGATGGGGAAATATACATGCTCATCAACATGTGCTGACAGGGCATCCAGGAACTGGTGGAGTACCCTGGATGCTGATGCCTGTGAAATTCCCATCATATTCCCAGTTGGCCTTTGGAAGGTACCTGTAGCTAGCATTCTTAGGACTACACATACCTTGGTATCCACTGAGATGGGTTCCCCCTCTGTTAGTTCTGTGTGTCAGGCATGGCCGGCACAGCTCAACAATTTGCTGTAGGAGGTCCCTGTCCACCCTATAGCTCTCCACTATCTCCAACTCATGTAGCCCTTGGTAGGTTACCCTGGGTCTGTACACTCTTTTCCATCTCCTCACTGTGGGTTGCTAAGCAGCATTCACATCCTCACCACTCTCAGCCTCTTGCATATGTTGGTTTATGATAGCAAAAGCAGCCCCGAACATTTTTTCTCTTGATTTCGTTTTGTAAAATTTCCCGGTCTGTATACACCGGTGGTGCAGAGTTTTTGGGAAAATCAAGGGGGAAAGGTATTTGCATAGTTTATAGTGGTGTGCTGGGCTGTGTAATTGGCTGATTCTGATACATTTCACCTGACAGCTAAGCTAGCTCTCCTTGATTACCTTCTTACTGCTGTTTTCCCTTCCCATTGCCTCCTTGTTTAAGCCTCTGTATGGGCCGTGCAAACGGAGTGCTCAAATGTGCACAGAGCTGCTATTTCCTGGTTTAACTTCCTTTTTTCCCTGTAAAACCAAGTGTGCACACCTGCTTACACTTTGTAAAGAGTGCTAGGCAGGTTTAGACACACCCCAAGCTTAGCTATGCTAAGCTAGGAGCAATCCTGAGCCACAGGGCTCCAATCCACTTACACTATGCCTGACACCCTCCCATGATGTCACCTATATCCTAGTCTTGCACCCAGCTATTTATACTCTTACACTCTTGAGAGCTGCCTCACACCCTGGGTAAATCTGGGATTCAATAACTTTTTCCTCATTTGCATAGGATTGCCTGCTAATGCATAGTTACATGTCCCACACTGAGCCTCCCCCCCTTAGCAACCACTACTCACTAGCCAGGTTGGCTTTTGCCTGCCATTGACTTGCATGTCAGAATACTGATTTTAGTTAGACTGCTCATTTTCAGCTTATTTTCTCCCCGATCCCGTTTGCGTGCAGCTGCCCTATGCTTAAACAGCCGAGATCAATGAAAAAAAAATGAATAGTTGATTTTTCCATTTTTTAACAGCTTGCAATGCCAACGGCCTTATACTTGGCCATTGGCATGCTTCCTCAATGATATGCAGCCTTTATTTGGAGCTGTAATAGCTTCGTTTTGGAATTTCCAGAAATGTATTCGGTTACTAGCCGAGTACATTTCTGCAGATTGCACTAGTCTTGCACGGACTATTGCAAGCTTCCTGGATTGCAAAATCACTTCATTTGCATGGATTTCTCCTGCAAATAAGGTGATTTGCATACCAGGGCTTAGTCCATGCAAGATTAATGCTGGAGCTCTCGTGCACACCCCTGCTGGCTGTTCCTGGATCACACGGCAGACATATTGCCTGCGTGAGCTACTGCACTAATCTTGCACTCCGTGCAGGCTTTTGAGAATCCGGGGGTTATTATTAAACAAATGCTTGAAAATTCAGATACTAGAATTCCCCTTGCTTTTAGTAGTAAAAACAAAGGGACATACAAGTGTAATGTTTGTTCCAGCTGTAGATTCATACATGAAGGTGCTTTTGTGATTTTGTCCCATTTAAATTACAACATAGCTTTTAAGGAAACTTATAGTTGTAATACTTCTGGAGTGGTTTATCTTGCCCTGTGCTCAGCCTGTGATTCATTTTATGTAGGTATGACTACAAGAAGGCTGAGAGACTGGATTCAAGAACATGTAAGGGCTGTTAAGAATAAGGATGTAAAAATGCACTTTACAAACACTCAAAAGTATGTAAGAATTTTAGTAAGTTCTTGTTTACAGTTCTTGAAAAAGTAACAATAGACAGAGGAGGGGTTAACTTCAGAAATGAAATTAAAACTAGAGAAGTGTGTTGTCAAATAAGTTTGTGTGCTGAAGTTCCCCCTAGTTTGAATGAATGTTAACATAAAATGTTTTTCAGCAAGAAGGAAACTAAATGGTTAAAATTGTTGATTGTTTTTAACTATAGTTAATTGAATAATATATATATATATATATATATATATATATATATATATATATATATATATATATATATATATATATATATTATATATATATATATATATATATATATATATATATATATACATATATATATATATATATATATATATATTATATACCAGTTGGTCTTGTTTTAAAAGTTAAGCCAATCTCACTACCAAGGGAATGTGGTCCAGTGGTGCAAGGTTTGATTCCCACTGCCTCCTTTGATTAACTGTGTGACTCTGAGCAAATCAAATAACTAGATACTGCTCTGGGGCCAAGTCTGAAAAAGGTCCATGGAGATAACTGCTCTACCCTGGAAAACAATAAATACAATTTCTGCAGCTGAGCTTCACTCCAGTTACAAAAAAAGAAATGTCTATGATGCACATGGAGGACTTCTTCCTACACTTTATTGTTTCTTAACTTATAAATTCTATAATCTCCTTGGATCTACTACCAGGTTAGCCTACTAGGCATTCAATACCCTATCATTCTTAAAAACACTGTCTAGAATTTTCCATCTGAGTAAAAATGTAATAATTTGTTTGTGTATATCTGTTTGTTGTTTACATCTGTGTAAAAATCCTTTTATTTGTGTTTTATTTTGTGTTTTAAACTGTAAAAATGTAACAGTTTGTTGAATTTCTTTTTGGAGCTTTTCTCCCTGGGCCTCCGCTGAAAATGGACATATGTCCAGTCGGACTATCCCAGTAAATAAATGTAAAATAAATAAATAAATAAATAAATATAATTAGTTCATAAATATGGCAGTTTCCAAGAACCAAATTAAACCATTGAAATATCTTGTTATCTCTCACTTCTACATCAGTGTTTTCTGTACTGTAGTTTTCAGTCTACTGGAAGGGCACCCCACCCACATCCACAGGTTTTAGACTTGCCAAAGGTGAAGCTAAATTAACACTTTAGCATATTTTATTCTAGCAGTATAAAATCTCCCTGGAAAAAGCAAATAAAGAGCCATAACAATAAAATTAAATGTTGTTACTCACCTCAAGTAGTCAGATTTCAAAGACTTTTATCTTTGTATCCATAAACATTTTATCTCACTAATTGTTTTTTGACGGAAAACCATCTGTTAAGGGAATAACTGCATACCATTGAAATACTTGATTGGCCCTCTCCTCATCTCAGTAGATGTTCTTACATTCACCGCTGCAGTATTCATTACAAATGGGATTCCCTGCCATGAAGCCTACCGTCAGGCCAGTTTACCAAAGTCTACCATTGCTTTAAAGTATGCTGAATGTCACCCCTACACTCCTTGTGTAGGGCAAAAAGGTGATTTTCAGGTGTACCATCCTCAGAAATTGTTTATCAACAGTATGAACACTGTTTTTAACTGTCAGTCTGTTATTTCTGTCCCTTACTTGCCATTTTTCTGTTTGTTGACATTCTGGTCATTACTCCTGTTTGCTGAAGTCCTCACCATTGCAGGAAAGTACCCAGTTGGGTTTTTTGTTCTTTTTCTGATTGTTTGGTGCTGTTTGGAAGGTTAATGTCATCCAGCAAGGGTAAATGCCAGTGTGGTATACTGAGTCCCCATAACAACTGCCATGATAGGTGTCTTTTTTGCCTAGTTGCTCCTCACGATCATACGTCTTGTTCAATTTGTCAGGCAATTGTCCCCAAAACTCTTTGTAGTAGGCTTTCTTCCTTTTCATTGTATCTTGAGAACCAGCTTCTTAAGCTTCTTGCTAAAGATACTATGGATGGAACTTCCTGCCCTGAGTGTCAGACTTCAGGGAAGAAGAAGGTGCATATGGTAAGACTGGAATCTTCCACTGTCCAGCATCTGCCGGGAGTTTCTCCCGAGGTTATTACAAACCCAGAGACTCACCTGGTTGTATTGTCAGATTCCTTTACCACCTCTGGGCTGGCAGCTGGTGAGCATCTGGCAGGCAGCATGTCTGACAAGGCTTTGCAGGTGTCTATTTCGGGCATTCAGGGGGAACCACAGTTGATTGTTTCTGAGGGGTCTTGAGGGGTTCTGCAGTTTCTCTTTAGGGAAGAAGTTCCTACCATAGTTGTGGAATGTCATCCTGAGTCAGGTTTCTAGGGCAGATGTCCCTGTAAAAAAAAAAAAAAAAAAGAGAAAACTAATCATGTTTCTTCTGCACAAAGTGAGTGGCAGGCCTTTTTCATGGGTTATTTAATGCTTTACTGTCATTAAGGCCTCCTCAAGGGTTTATGTTTACTGCTCCTCCTTGGTCTTCTTCTTCCCCTAAAAGGCCCACAGAATTGAATTCTTCTGAGGAAGAGTTGGATTCTGATGATGAATCCCTTGCTTATTCTACTCAGATTCCTTCTCCTTTAGACTACAGACCTGAGGAGGAGGAGGACTCTCATACTCTAGATAATCCTTCTGAGGAAATTTTCTTTGGGGACACAACATCTAGGATGATGGAATTTTTTAAGTGGGATTGCGTCCAGATTTTGGATATCCATAAGAGGTACTATGAGTTACTGCAGATAGAATCTCTTAAACCTGTGGGCCATTCCTGCTGTATTGGCTGCTTTATTGGATGTTATTTCCATTGCCTCTAAAGTGGTAGATTATCTGTCCTCTGCTCCCAAGAAGTATGTTTTACATGGTGCCTGAGGATTGTTCCTTTTTGTTTATATGTCCTGCTGCTGACCCCTCTGTGGTGTCTGTAGCCTCTGATAAGTTGTCTCATTTGCTTCCTTTGTCCAAGTTACTGCCTTCTGACAAGGACAGTAAAACCATGGATAGGCTGGGTAAGAAGGTTGATACTTCAGCCACCCTAACAATTGGGTCTATTAATTATCAGACCCTTCTCTCTAGGTAGGTGTTGGCGCTTCTTTCTTAGGTTTGTCAGCTTTTTTCTGGTCTTCCAAACTCTGAGAGTAAATCTTCTGCTCTTTCCTTACTAGGGACTCCCTCTCAAGTACTTTTTCATTCTGTCAAAGTAGTTATGATGCAGCAGATGCCTCTTCTAGGGCTGCTGCTTTTGGTTCAGTACTGAAGAGGTATTATTGGCTTAAGCTTCAACCTTTACCCGATGATATAAAGGTTATGTTGATGGATGCTCCTCTGGATATTAAACTTTTGTTTGGGGAAGTGGCTGCTGGTTTATTTAAGTCTCTTCAGGACAAGGGGAAGGCTTTACAGGAGCTTAAACACATCTTTGTTTCTCTTGTGCCTATATTTCAGTGAAACTACCCTTCTAAGCCAGCCTTTATTTGTAGGCAATCTCACATTCCTTCTAAAGGTACAAAGGGTGGTAAATGGACTCTTCCTGCTAAGGTCACTCAGACTGCAGGGATTCTAAAGCCTTCCTTTCCTGACAAACCAGGTGCTGTCTGACTATCCACCTGTCTCTAACCACATTCCTCCTTCTCTTCATCTTTTTCTTCTTGTTTGGCTCCGACTCACCTCAGATTCTTGGGTTCTGTCAGTCATTCGGCAGGTGTACTTCATGGTCTGGATTTCCCACACTCCTTTTATGGGCATTCCTCAACCTACTCGGGAACAATTTCCTTTTTTTCCCAGAGATTCTTTGAGAACTCTTGTCTCAGGCTACTATTCAAGAGGTGTCTGTGTACCAAATGGGGAAAGAGTTTTATTCCATAATGTTTCTAGTGCCCAGAAAAGAAGGCACTCAGAGACCTATTTTAGACCACTCTCATCTAAACATCTTTCTGAAGGTGCCTTCCTTTCAGATGTTGTCCCTTCAGTCCCTTTTTCCTCTCCTGCTCCCTCAGGCCTTTCTGGTGTCTCTTGAGCTCAAGGATGCTTATCTCCATATTCTGGTCCATCCTATTTTCAGGAGATTTTTGCATTTCTCTGTTGCTTCCTGGCATTTTCAGTGCTGTGCTTTGCCCTTTGGCATTTCTACTGCCCCAAGGGTATTCACTAAATGCCTCACTCCTTTGATTGCTTTTTGCAGGCTTCAAGGGATCCAAATTGTTCCTTTTTTGGACAAACTGATGACTGAGGCATCCTCTCCAGAGGTGCTTTTGGAAAATCTTTGTTTTACCATTTTTCTTCTTCAGAGCCCGGGGTTCATGATAAACCTCAAAAAGTCTTCCCTGACTCCTTTTCAGGAGCATGTCTTTCTGAGTTGCTGGATTCAAATGGTGCCAATGCTGGCATCCCTGCCTCCTCCAAAGGCCTTAACTCTCATTTCTTTCTTTCAAACTCTTCTTTCCATGGCCTCCATTACAGCCAGGGAGTTTCTGAAAGCTCTGGGGTTCATGGCTTTCACCATTCTGATTATCCCTCTGGCCAAACTCCACATGAGGAAGTTCCAGTGGTTTCTGAAGTTGGTGTGGCGTCAGCATGCACACTCTCTAAACTTTCCAGTTCATCTTCTCCCATGTCTCAAGAAAGAACTTCTCTGGTGGATTCAGCAGTTGTTTCTAAATCCAGAGCTCCCTTTTCAACCTCCTGTTCCCTCTCAGGATCTGCTCACAGATGCTTCAGATGTGGGATGGGGATCAACATTTGGCTCCTTGATGATTCAGGCAGTGTGGTCAACCTGCCAGCGGATGGAGCACATCAATATCAAAGAGATGAGAGCTCTTACACTGACTTCTCAGGCCTTTCCTCCTCCTCTCTTCTCTCAAGGGCCTCTCAAAATATTCACAGACAATACCACAGTCAGGTGGTATATCAACAAACAATGGGATACCAGATCTTGCTGTCTTTGCTGGCTGGCACTTCTGGTATGGGATCTGGCTCCAAGTATCAATTGACTCTTCAGGCAGTTTAAATTCCTTCAGATCAGAACATTGTGGGAGACAGTCTGAGCAGGTCCTTCACTCAGTCCCATGAATGGATGCTTCACAGGGATGTGTTTCTGGACATTGTTCACCAGTGGAGTACTCCTCAAGTAGATCTTTTTGTCTCCCCTCTGAACAGACAACTTCCTCTGTTTTGTGCCAGAGTCCCAAGTCATCTGGTATGGAAAGTGAACGCCCTCTCATTTTCTTGGAAGGGGATGTTTCTTTATGCATTCCCTCCCCTTCCTCTTACTCAAGAGTCCTGTTCAAGATTAAACAGGATGCTCCCAAAATCTTGTCGGTGACTCCCTTTTGGCCATGACAGCACTGATTGCCTCTACATCTTATTTATTTATTTATTTTATTTTACATTTGTTATCTGTAGAAGTCCGACTGGACACATATCCATTTTCAGCGGAGGCCCGGGGAGAAAAGCTCCAATAGCATGACATAAAGAAATTACAAAAGTATATCATACAGAGATATAGGTTCCATAGAAACATAAGTTATGTATAGTTTAACAATTCCTTTAGTAAAGTCAGAATACAGCAATCCAATAATAAGGTTTATATAGAATAAAAAATATAAACATAAGAACAAAGTTTTTTTTTCCTGTCTAAAGTATGAGTACTCTCAATATTATACATCTGCATCTAGCCAGAGGCAATCATCACAAGTTACCTCACAGGATAGATCTACTCACACAAGACAAGAGATCTCTCATCCATCCCCGACTATCCACACTTCACCTGACTCTGTGGGTGATAGGGTTTTGATCCCTCATAGACATCTTTTTTCTGAGGACATGCTGCAGGTCCTGCAGGAGGCCAGGAAACCTACTACTACTAGGAAATCCTACTTTTCTTAATGGAAGAGGTTTTCTACTTGGTGTCTTTCTCATGAACTGGACCCACTTTCTGTTGATGTTCCTTTGGTTCTCTTATTTGTGTGAGTTGCTTAATTCTGGTTTGGCCTATTCTTCTATTAAGGCCAACTTATCAGCTCTTTCTGCTTGTCTGCCTTTAACTCTCCCATTAGCTTCTAGATTTGAGGCTAAGTAATTTCTTAAAGGCGTCCTTAATATTAGACTTCCCAGGAAGCCTGTTCCTCCTCACTGGGATCTTAATTTTGTTATGAAAAAATGACTCTGGCTCCTTTTGATCCTACTGTTTCAGCTTATTTACAACATTTTTCTTGGAAGACTGTTCTTTTGTTAGCTCTTACTTCTGCCAAATCGGTGTCTGAGTTGCAAGCCCTTAGGGCTTGTCCACCTTTTTTGATGTTTCATGAGTACATGGTGTCCTTGCATACTAATCCTTCTTTCATGCCCAAGGTGGTTAATGAGTTGTCACTTAATCAGTCTATTAATTTGCCTACTTTTTCCCCTCTTCACAATCTGACAGTGAGAGGGTGCTGCATACCTTAGATGTGCATAGACAGGTCAGATTTTATTTGAAATAAAACTAAAGATATCAGAAAATTGAACCAGTTGTTTGTTTAATTTCATCCTAGGTCCTTAGGTTTGGCTGTTTCCAAGCAAACTATTTCCAATTGGATTTCAAAGGCTATTTCCTTTTGTTACACTTTTCATGGTGAGAACCTTCCTTCTTCTGTAAAGGCTCATTCCACTTGAGCTGTGGCTTCTTCTGGTGCTTTTTTCAAAGGCTTAGACGCTAATTCCATTCTTGAAGTTGCCACCTGGACTTCTGTGCATACCTTTACCAAAACATTAACAACTGGATGGTATCTCCAGAGCTAGAGCTGGTTTTGCTGATGCCATTGTTCATGGCTTCTAAGAGGACTCTTCTACTGCTTCCTCCTACCAAGTTTCTTCTTGAGCTTTGGCATTCTCTCATTTGTAATGCATACTGCAGTGGTTTATGTAAGGACATAGTACAGCTGTGTAAAATCTTACCATAATGGTAGATGTCCTTGCCTTCACCACTGCAGTACTCTCTCCCCTCCCTCCATCCCCCTAGTCTTTTTTCCTTCCTAGATGTGCAGGTTCTCCTTGGTTTTCTTTGGCTGCTGTTCCTACTGGGGCAATCAGTTCTGAGGATGGTACACCTGAACATCATCCTTATTCTCTTTGTTATGCAAGGAGTGTGTAGGTGATATTCAGCATATCTTAAAGCAATGGTAGTCTTTGGGGGTCTATGTTAAAACAACAAATGGAATAAATTTCAAACGCTCCGATGTGCGAAAACGTATATGATCGATATCGTTATTATGAGATTGCAGTACAGTGATGATCAGAATGTTTGCCCTTTCCTCACTGTAGTGCGATCTCAGAGTTGGAATATATTTTTTGGGGGGTGTGGAGGGCACAGCCCCCAACAATAGCGATATTGATCATATAAGTTTTCGCTCATCGGAGCGTTCAAAATTTATTCCATTCGTTGTTTTAAAATACACCCATCTTTGGTAAATTGGCAGGTCAGTGGGCTTCACAGCATGGAATCCCATTTGTAATGAATACTGCAGCAAGTGGTGAAGGCAAGGACATCTACCATTATGGTAAGATTTTGCACAACTGTAATTTCTCCAGCTACTATAGCCTTTGTGGTTCCAAATTCAAAATCACTTTTCTACTCCATGACCAAAGTAAAGTCAACTCTCTCCAGCTACTTCACTCTACAGTAAATTACATTTTTTTGAATTTCTAAGCAAAACCTGTCTATTATTTCATTTTGCTTCAACCTTCTACTAGAAGCAATCACCAATACACTTCTACTTTGTTAAAATACGGCTAAGTGGTGCCTTTCTATTGTTAATGTCTAGCAATTAAGTTTCTACTGTTTTTTTGCTGTAGGATTCAGTGAAAGCACCTTTTTGCTTTATAAAAAGCCCAGTTACAGTTAGTAAGTTTCTAGTGTGTTGCCATCTGGTTAATTTTTTTTTCTACAACTAATCCCTAGCATATTATATTAGCATGTTGCTACTGTCATCTGCTGTAAGGTTCAGTTGTAGTGCCTGATTTGCTGTTTTATGAACAGCACCATTACTGGATAGTCTAGCCAATTGTTAATAATTCTGTTGGTGAAAAAAGTTGGGTCATTACCTTGTTTCTTCATATCTGTTAAAATTCAAGCTGCTTATTCTAAAGTGCCTAAATGCAACATTTGCAGATTGTATGTTGTAGATCAGAGAGTGAGAACTAACTGAGATAGGATTCTATTTCTCCTTCTAATATCTGGAAACCTCCATAGCATAATCCTAAACTTGCATAATGACACATATCCCTTGTTTGCGGCTTTATTTTTCATCTGTCCTTCTGAACTCTGGAAGCCTCCATTTTAGTAATCCCAAACTTGTATAACTAGTCATATCTCCTGTTAGCTGCCTTGTTTTCCTATTTAAAAGCTATAAAGCACAACTGTGAAATATAATGCATCAAGTGTGTTGGCCAACATGCAACAGAGCATAGATGAATAATACTTTATATTCCCAGTTCAGTCACCAAATAACTTTAATTATTTTAATCTGTTGCTCTCCCAGTGTACTGACCATATAGTATCCCTGGCAAATCCTGTTGCAAAATTTAAGTCACTCTCACTACAAATGGAACTTCTACAGTTGAATTTCTCTCCATTTGCAAAAGGAGAAATACCTTCCATTAAAACCTGTGTAAGGCCGTTTCCAAGAATCAGATCAAACTGCTGAAATATCTTGTTTTCCTTCACTTCAGCATCAGCATGTTTGGTACTATAATTTTGAATCTGCTAGAAGAATAACTCCACCCCCACCCACAGGCCTTATACTGTTTAAGGTTATTCTAACTGTGGAAAATTTCACTGGGAAAAGCAAATAAAGCCTGTAACAAAACATTAATTGCTGTAACTCACCTCAAGTTATTAGAGTTCAAAGACCATGGGCTGGATTCACGATGGCTTGCACGGAGTCTAAGAGTAGAGTAAGACTCCATGCAGCCATCATGTCCGACAAGCGATCCAGGAACAGCCTGTAGGGGCGTGTAAGAGAGCTCCTAAAACGGCTCTTACACGGACAGGACTGGGACATGCAAATCACCTCAATTGCAGGTGAAAGGCATGCAAATGAGGTAGATTTGCGATTCAGGAAACCCAAACCTGTCCGAGTAAGAGCAGTGTTATTTGCAGAAATGTACTCAGTTGACAACTGAGTACCATTCTGCAAATAGCAAAACGGAGCCGTGACAGCTCCAAATAAAGGTTGCATCCAGTGCAGGAAGCATGCCCAATGGCCAAATATACGGCCATTGGAAATGTTCCCTGATGCAAAATAACAAAAATATATATATATTTTTTCGCCGATTTCCGATGTTTAAGCGTAGCGCAGTGCCGCTCAAACGGGCTGTGCTCTAAAAACCGGAATACTACAAATTAAAACCCACAAATGTGGATTTTATTGAAAGTGGTAATGTACAATGCAAGGGAATGGCAGGCTGAAGACAAGATGGCCACTGAGTAGAGGTTGCTAAGGGGGGAAGCTCAGTCTAAGACATATAACCAAGCATTAGTAGGCAATCCTATGTAAATGAGTGTTAGGATAGTGAATCGCTAGGTTACATAGCAAATGAGCACAGTCAGTGGAGTGTTGGAGGAGGATATGGGGAGTAACAGAGTAGAAGGCAGGTGACATCAGGAGGGGGGGATGTATGAAAGAAGTGAATCTCATTGGAGCAGAGTGGCATGTGTCTGCTGTCATTTAGACATCATGGAAAGAGGTGTGTTAACAGGTAGGCTAGGGAAAGCCAAGGAATGGAAGGTGTATACCATGGATAACACCAAAGTTTCTTGCTGAGGGTGCATGCGCTCATGTGCACGCCTGTAAACCCGAGTAAGACAGAGTGCATGCGTGTAAGCGTGAGTGCGCGCGTTTAAGCTGGAGTAAGCATGTATAAGGCTGTTTAAAGAGTTGTAAGGATGTTTGCGCTGGTGTGCGCGTGTTTTAACCTGAATAAGCAAGTTTTAGTCCGTGTAAGCATGTGTGCACGCGTGTTAGCTGCTGTGTGCATGTTTGCGCTTGTGTGCACGGCACTCCCCCGAGGAAACAGAAAGGAAAAAGGAAGCACAAGAAATAGTAGAAAGATACCAGAGAGTACTAGCAGAGCTAGCAGGTGAAAACAATCAGAATCAGGCAATTACACAGGCAGTACACTAACCCAGCCCAGCCTAGCACTTAAAACTCTGCAAACAACAGTCCATTATGTTTCACACAAGAGACACTGCAGTAAGCTAATAGAAGTGAAAACTGAAAAAGCTTTACTGAGACAAAGAAATGTTAGGGGCTGCCATTGCTGTTATAAGGCGACATATGCAACATGCTGAGGGTGGTGACAATGAAAAGGCTGCTGGACAACCCACAGTGAGGAGATGGAGAAGAGTGTACAGGCCCAGGGTAACCTACCAGGGGCTACATGAGCTGGAGATAGTGGAGCACTATAGAGTGGACAGAGACCTCCTGCAGCAAATTGTTGAGCTGTGCAGGCCATGCCTCACACACACAGAACCAACAGAGGGGAACCCATCCCAGTGGAAACCAAGGTATGTGTTGGCCTAAGAATATTAGCAACAGGTACCTTCCAGAGACCAACTGGTGATATGATGGGGATATCACAGGCATCAGCATCCAGGGTACTACACCAGTTCCTGGATGCCATGTCAGCACATGTTGGTGATCATGTATATTTCCCCAATTCCTGTGAGGTATTGGCCAGCAATATGCGTCTCTTCCAGCAAATAGCGGAATACCCTAAGGTAGTGGGTGCAATAGACTGCATGCACATATGCATCAAAGCACCAGCCGGTGAGCAGGGTAGGGTCTACTTCAACCGCAAGGGCTTCCCCTCCATCAACTGCCAGGTCATGCATGATGCCCAGGGCATAATACTGAATGTGTGTGCCGGCTGCCCTGGAAGCTACCATGATTCCCATATCTGGCATCTGACGCAGCTGTACCAGACATTTGCCAATGGGGACATCTCACATGGTCACCTAGTGGGTGATGCTGGCTATGCACTGGAGCCGTGGTTGATGACACCCATCAGAAACGCACACACACTTGAACAGGAACGCCATAATGAGGCACACGCACAAACACATAATGTAACAGAGCGTGTGTTTGGGCTGCTCAAGTCATGGTTCCGGTGCCTACACATCTGGTGGAGCCTTGCAGTACTCACCAACTACATGTACCCAAATTGTCATGGTATGTGCTATGCTACATAATATGATCCTGCGAAAACAGCTGCAGCAGGACCAGCATAGGCCTGGACCAAACAGCCCCCCACCATTGCCAAGGCCATCACAGGCAGAGCATGACTTGGAGGAGGAACAACCTGAGCCTGCCCCACTAGGCAGAAGGAGGCATGCCCAGTATGCCTTGGCCTTGGCAAAGAGGCAACGCATAGCACATACACTGGCTCAGTAGGAACTCTGGAAATGATACCCCTCTCCGACTCACACATAAAGTAAAAGGGATGCCTAAGTTGACACTACCTGCTTCCAAACATGTGCAGGGAGTGTAGTATGTGCATCCGACACAGGCAGCCCTGCAGCACCACCTAAGGCATGCATGCCATGTGTTAAGCAATATAAAGCAGTGCTAAACAGCAATTACCACCATGTAGTATATGCAAACAAAATTGCACACACCAACTAGCACAACTGTGGTCAATGTTCAGTAATATTGGGAAACGTTCAGCAATGTTGGTGAATATTGAGCAATGTCAGGCAAGTCTGGTCTAAGTAGGGCATAGCTGAACAAAAGCCAGCATGCTCATATTTGCTTAACAGGCCCTTAAGGTGTGTGGTTTGCTCAGTATGAAAATATAAAGCAGTGATGGGCCTCGAACCCAGGATACTGTGCACTATAGCCAAAGTACTGAACCACTAAACCATGATAGTATTGCAGTGGTCCACCTGTATGATGAAATGTTGATAAGTCTATGCAAAATATTCTATGGAAACCCTGCAGGCACAGCATAATCCTTGTTGAGTTATGGCACAAAGGTGAGTCCTGCAGTGAGAACAGAACCTGACTTCCAACACACACAGTATAAATGTTAATATTGGTCATGTTCGCACACATCAGAAAATGTAGTGGACCTCAGATAGCAATATACTGAAGGGTCACACTGGGCATACTCACACACTTGAATAAAGAGACAAATGTCAGGCAACAAAACATGCAATGTCAGAACTGGGCATGCTCACACACTTAGGCCATGTCTGAGTACAGCAGTGGGCCACACATATCTGGCAGTTGCATAATTTAACCCAGGAACCTGTCACTATACAGCAATATGCCCTGTGCACACAGTTATATGACAACAGACACATCTATAATATAGTGGAACCCTGTCATAATCAAATATGTTCTGCAGATACTGAAGTTCTTCATGGAAACTGGTAAAGCAAAGATGATAAAGACCTGCAAACAGTATCAGCAATAAACATTGTGCATCTTGAACATTAGCATAGGTTCAGAGGTCGATACTAGGCTATCTTTCCTAGGGCATGTACAAGCCTAGCCAGAGTGTGTTTGGCATTCGCAACCCTGTCAGATTACTACACTGTGTGTGTGTGAATAGTAGGTCACACAAGATATCCCATGTACATTTATGATAGTGTGCCTCTGTCTAGCAGGGACACAGAAGATATCCCAGGGGTAAATATACAATCACCCATACAGTCATCAAGATGTCTCCAGTAGGTGGCCAGTGGGTGGCTCTGCCTATGTGAAACTGGGATTACATTCTGTAGTGAGCGGAGCATCTGGGATAAGAATCTGTCCCTCCACAATGTCCTATTAACATCTGTGCTGAGGTATATGTCCCTGCAGTGTGTAGCTCCAAGGGAGTTGGATATCCTGAGGTGGAGCATGTCCAGTAATTCTGGTTTGGGTATAGCTGTAAACAACAGGCACACATCATATCTGAGTAGGTGGTAAGCGACTGAGTAGAGCTGGAGTAACTGCATCTGAACTATGCAGGGCATCTGTGTGAGTCCCTAGATCTGCTTGGTGAATACTGTCTGTGACCAGTAGAGTTGCTGCAGGTGTCAGGTAAGGTACACCCCGAATGTGGCATTGTAACCAAGCATGGATGTGATGAGTATAGGGGCACAATGACCTCACTTGATCTAGATGTGAAACCATATGGGATAAGGTGGCACACATAGAAGGTGTGTCCAACCACTTTGGCAACGTGAATGTTAAAGGCAACAGTACGAACAAGTGATGTCCCCAAACCCCTAACAACTCCTACCATATGTAATGGAGTACTACCTATGTGGTAATGTGTGGGCATGTTGTTACTCCCAAAGGGGATGACTATGCAACTAATGGTATTTAGCTGTAGGCCATGGCTCAGGCACCAGTCATCCATCTCTGTGAGACCCTGATTGAGTATGCATGTGGCAGCTGGAGAGTTGATCATGGCACCCAGTTTGCAGTCAAGTGCAAACATGTTCAGCCATATTCCCCCTGTGATAGCCTGTACGTAAGACAAATATATACTGAACAAGAGAGATCCCAGGACCAAGCTTTGTGGGATGCCATGTGTAACTGGTGTATAGTCAGACATGGCACCTGCAATCCTGGCCATGTGGGTGCTATCCCTGATCTAGGTATCAATCCATTGTGTGAGATATGTGTCTAAATTGATGCTGGTGAGCCTATGCATAATGGCCCAGTGGGTTATTGTGTTGAATGGTTTTGCAAGGTTCAGGTAGGCTGTGTGGATAGCCGTCCCTATGTCGATGGACCTGTTAGCCATTTAAAGAATACCTACAGGCTCAAGAGGCAAGATCTGCCCACAACAATGCTGAAATGAGTAGGATACAGTGTCTGTAGGTTCCCAATGTCTATGTGTAGGAGTCCTATGACAATATGCTCCATAGCTTTGCAGAACAGGCTACATAGGCTTATAGGGCAATATTGTCTGTGGTCCATTGTGGCACCAACTCTGTGGAGTGGGACCACTGTCGCAGTATGCCATTCCTTGGGTACATATCCTGTGGTAACTCCAATATTGAACAGTGATGTAATGCGAGGGTTGCGTTTGTCATGATGCTCGTGTATGATGCAGGCTGGGACACCATCTGGTCACATTGATACTGTGATGTATGCTGTGGGGAGGGCAGCACTCACCTGTTACTGCATGATGTCAGGGAGGTTATACTCTGTTGGGATGGATAGTTGCTCCTTAGGGGGGATGGGTTTGAGACATCTGCACTGAACCTGTTTGCCAGGATGTAGGCAATGCCAGTGGGTTCAGGGTAGGTTTAGTCAGTATGCAGTAACTCACAGCATATCCGTGAGTGTCCACCCAGGTTCCTGACATAACTGAAGAAGGCTGTGTGATAGTCCTACGTGTCAGGTGCAACTGTCTGGTAGAAGCAGCCCTTAAAAAAGTCCATGAGTGATTGTAGCTGTCTGCAAGTACAGATCACAGATGCCTTCCCAGTCTGGGATTGTGCTCTATCATGTAGTAGTGTCCTCCTGATGTTGTACAGCTTATTAATGGCTGGGGTCTACCAGATATGTCCCCTGCCATTGTAGCAGTGGGTCTTGTTGTTATTTGGGATAGCACAATACATGCAGTCCACTAGGTGTCCATAGAATGTGTATGTAAAGGATGCAGCAGTGTGAGCCATATATGCCATTGTCTCAGGATCTCTGAAGGATACCACCTTGCTTCGGTGAAGTGAGATGTTGGCTCATGAGAAGTTGACCAAGATTACCCAGGATGGGTGTGTGGAGGGTATATGTATGTCCTGTGAGATACATGTATGTTCTGACCTTACCAATGAGGGGTATATCGCTGGTGTGGAACATATAGTCCTCATGTTGGTGATTAGCAGGTCCAATATGTATTCCCCCTTGTGGCTGTGCTGACTGGTTGTGCCAAAGCACATGAGTCCACAAATTGTAGTGACTGTTGGGTGAGGTTGTTGGGGCTTGAGTAGTATCCCCAGTCAATATGTGTGTATATGAAGTCACAGAATATAATGGTGTCTGTGGAGACCTTCATATTCTCCATAGTTCCCACAAAAGCTGAGTGTGGTTCCTGAGTGTGGGAGTGTATTCTGTAGCAGGCAACAAACTGAAAGGCAGTATTGCACAATGGTAGTTGTATATGTATGGTCTGTGATGCTTTGTGCAGTGCTACTAACCTGGAGGTGTGTGTATCTGTGATGTATATGGATACTCCCCCTAGCTGTGTTGTCTGTTCCAGGTCTTGTTGTCAGACAGCATGGTATGAAACATAGCCTGGTATCTGCTGGTGTGCATAAGCGAGTCTGAACCACGTGTCTGTCAGTGCACAGATATTGCTCTCCTCCATACTGAGGAGAGTTCTGAGTGGCCACAATATGAGGTTAACACAACTGTTGTTGAGCAGCATTACCCTTAGTTTCATTTAACCTGTAATGTCTATGGAGGTGGGTTTGTCTTCTGAGCCCTGCTTAAAAAAGGCACTGGTGGTAGCAAGAGCCTTAGCCAGCATACCAAAGTCCAAGGGTGACAGGTGCAAGCTGTCCATAGTGAAGCTACGTGGCATGTTGAGGATGTCACCATATGCTGACAGACACTGTATCCCCTATGAATGAAACAAATTTGTTAGCCAACTGTTAAATGTGATATGTGTGTCCGTATACTGTGACATCATAATTGGTGGGTGTAAGATGCTAGACAAGGTCAGGGTCATATTGGCCTGGGCTACATGATCAGAGTGTACCTCCATGTATCATGTCATGTGGTCCAGGGAGTAATGTCTGAGGTTACACACACCAGCATGGACAATGATGGTGCCAGTCTTGTACTTGCTTTGGAGTGACCTGACTGCCTGTGTTATGTGGCAGATCCTGGCACCCAACAGACAGACAAAGTGACTATTCCCTTGTCAGGGCTGGTGAGTGGTACGTCAGTGTGTCTGAACATAAGTGTCGCCTATTACAAGTGTATTAGGTGTGTTGTTTAGCCCGAAGGGCAGTGACTGTGTGGCACACTGACATTGTAAACATAGTGATATGTGGGTATTGTAGTGGGGTAGCAGGTGTGTGTGTGTGTCTGCTTTGGAGGTCTCTGCTGCTTAGGTAGAGTACATTTACAGCATCCGTGTATGTCAATGTGTGCTAATGTGGTTTGAGTGCTGTTGCTAGAGGATATGTGAGACTGATATGTGGTGTGTGTGGTTACCTTCACTGCCTGATAGACTGTGCCAGTCATGGGTCAAGAGAGTTCAGCTCCCTGTATGTCTATATAGGTGCATCTCACACATATATCTGAGTTTGTCGGGAGGAGGAGAGGGTTGTCTGTGTACATGAGGCAGATGTGACATTGTGTCAATATCACAATATCCACCAGCTGGACTGAAGAGTACACACAAAACCGACCTCTGGACATGCCAGGATATTATCATGACATACTCTGTAGCCTGATCACAAAGGATCAGTAGGGTGTTAAGCATGTAAAAGAGTATAACAGGGATTAGTGCTCATGTTCGTTAGTGTTTTGTAAAGAGGAGCTGAGGAGTCCAGACTAAATCATGACACCTCCTTCAGCTATGTCATAAATATCAATGCACACACATATATGTCCTGAGTAAGGATCAACTGTACCTAAGTGTCAATGCCGACATCATGACAGACAGGCCCATATGTACATACCCATCCCCCACTGACAATAGTCCACATCATCATACCAGGAGATATCACATGTAGAATGGATGAGCAGCTACCCCCACTGCCAAAAGCATGGCAGCAGGTGGAATACATTGATTCCCAATATGTGTCATGCACAAACTACAGAACAAACAGATCATGCACCTGAACAGTCAGCTGAGCCGCACCCCCTACACAGGATGTGGAACCGTTGAATGTGTCACAGCTACATATGGCACTCCCCACAAGTGTTGGTGCACAACACACCATGGGAAGTCAAGTCCAGTACTCCTATGAGGTCTGATCTGCAAGGTCATGGAGTCCATCATGGTTGCAGTCATAAACAGAGCTATTGGAAGCTGACACACACAACCCTACCAACTGTGGTATGTTCATGTGCGGATCATGGTTCCCAAACATGCTAGACTGTTTGCAAGGCAGCCACCCAGGACATACATCAATGAACACATCTACACATGTGTCGCATAGACTTTGAATAGCTTTTTATCAACATCCCAGACACATGTAGTATCCACAAAACCAAGAAGCTGTGCATAAATACGTGTTGACATATGATGGAATGTCATTGTGTCCACAGATAGATCACACAAGGTAAGGATACTGAGGTCATGTTCAAGCTGTTGACACATGCTGACCCACATGGACCAGTCCTGGAATGGCATAAAACAAAGTGTACGCACATCACCATGTCCAGTCTGATGATGTCACCATCCTATAAATACAGCAGGAGAAGGGAAACCAGCCAATAAAGCAAATAGTGAGCAATGTTAATGTGTCTCTGTCCAGTATCATAACATAGCTAGGTAGGGGTTTGAATCCTGCAAAGTGTGTATGTGGGGGGGTGTATGTGTGCAGTTTCCTTTGAGAGGTGTTCCCTTTTTGGAGACTGGGAAAACTCAGTAAAGGAGGTACATTCCTCTTTGGAAAGTCTGATGATGTCACCATCCTACAAATACTGCAGGAGAAGGGAAACCAGCCAGTAAAGCAAATAGTGCGCCGTGTTAGTGCGTCTCTCTCTAGTATCATAACATAGTTAGGTAGGGGTTTGAATTCTGCAAACAGTGAGTGTGTGTATGTGTGCAATTGTCTTTGAAAGGGGTGCACTTTTTGGAGACTGTGAAAACACACTGAAAGAGGTACATTCCTCTTTGGAAAGTCTGATGATGTCACCATCCTACAAATACAGCAGGAGAAGGGAAACCAGCCAATAAAGCAAATAGCACACAGTGTTAATGTGTCACTCTCTAGTATCATAACATAGTTAGGTAGGGGTTTGAATCCTGCAAACAGTGAGTGTGTGTGTGTGTGTGTGTGTGTGTGTGTGTGTGTGTGTGTGTGTGTGGGAGGGGGTTGTGTGCAATTGTCTTTGAAAGGAGTGCCCTTTTTGGAGACTGTGAAAACACACTAAAAGAGGTACATTACTCTATGGAAAGTCTGATGATGTCACCATCCTACAAATACTGCAGGAGAAGGGAAACCAGCCAGTAAAGCAAATAGCGTGCCATGTTAGTGCGTCTTTCTCTAGTATCATAACATAGTTAAGTAGGGGTTTGAATCCTGCAAATGCTGACTGTGTGTGTATCACTGTTGGTCAACACAGTGCGTGTTTTGCTTTTACTATGGTATGACATAGTATGATGACAACAGTAAGTGCATTGCAGACATCAGGTATCTGCGTGGCAAATATATATGTGTATATGTCCCCTCAGTCAGTACATAGGTGTGAAGCCTGCATACTACATGAATACATTTGTTTCCATTGACAGGTTGTGCCGCTGCTACTCAGATCGTAGGTCACATATGTATGTATGTGACATGGCCGTCCACTGTCGAGTTTTGTGGCCAAGGTCATCTGTGGCACACACACCCATGACAGTTACTTAAGAGTAGTGTGAGTGAGGGTATATGCCTGGGGTATATGTCAGACATGGTCATACACAACAAAGTCTGCCAAGAATGGACAGTCTTTATAGGTGTACGACTGCCTTGTGGATATGCATTCAGGCCTCTAATGTCTGTGATACACCTTGGGACTCCACAATACCTTTGGATATGTGGATACCAAGGGACACATGACATAACATGGGTCTGTATGTACACAATGGTACCCGACATACATGTTGAGGGCTATCACCAGTGTGGTACTGACGGGATAGTATGTATAGTGCATGAGGATGACTATGCCATAGTCGACTTACTACTATACAGCATGTATCACACAATAGGCATCTGTCTGTATGATACCCTTGTGTAGGATATGCGTCCCATCCAGGGAATGCATTGTAGGCCATTCCATGCATTCCCAGATTTGGATGGATACATCCCTGGTGTGTCTGCATGTACCTAAGGGGGCTATATGACACACAGGTGTGGTCACCGTAATGGGTAGCAGTCATCACCACTGGTTAGTGTTATAGTGTAGCACTGGAAGGATCCAATTGATACTGGGTTCCCTACTACTGTGTGTCATTTGTCAGGACATCATCCAATGATTGCTTATAGTCACGCTGTTGAGGTTGTGTATACTACCAGACTGCAAATCATTGACTGATATTAATGGTATCACCCGCAGCATAGTGTCAACCCATGTCATACACACGTCTACCCATGTTAGTACATAACTGTAGTAGAATGCATACTGGCCATTAAATGATGCAATGGGATGTTAATAATGTGTACGACAGGGTATGCCACACATCCCATGTGTCCACTATGCACATACATCCAGACAGTGCGCACCCACCATGTTCACAGATGTACACTTGCTAATCTGTACTGCACACATCACACATGGACTGTGCACTCACTAACACATGCTGGCAACACATCACACATCAGCCAAGGGGCACATGGGTGGATAATACATACTCAGACCTAACAGTGGTGTAAACAATGCTACATTGACAATCAGAGCTTTGATGCATAATGTCTGCTCAGATATACCTACAAGGATGTAGTTAGACTTCCTTGTTGACAACTCGCTATTATTGCTACACTGCTATAGTGTCACCCTGTGCATCAGCACCATGTTAGTCTGTCCCTCCATCAATAATGCAGATGACAGGAGGCAGCACAGGTATCATCATATGCACAGGGCGTTTTGTTGTTTGCCAGAGCCTGACATTGACCCATCCAATCGACATGTGTGTGTGTGTGTGTGTGTGTGTGTGTGTGTGTGTGTGTGTGTGGGACAACAGTACAGCATGGGCCAATGTTGATGTAATGTGTGTGTGTAAGTGTGAGCCCTAGTTGTTTGCTTAATGTGTGTGTGTGTCTGCATGCACACAGCTCCACCATGTGGCTGCCATATATGGTGGTTTGTGGGACAGCCACAGACTGTACCTGCTTGGCTGTACAGATTACTGTCTCCAGCCACGGACACAGTACCTGTGCCTGCAGGGGTGCTACGGACAGTATCAGGTACCAACCCTGACTGGGTACTGTCATCAGAGGCAGAAGTATGACGACTGGACCCATGTCCCTGCTGGGACTGGACAGAGCCATGTGCACATGGTCTACTGGGATGGACAATGGACAGGCCAGCCCCAGCATTGCTGAGGGTGGTACTGTCACTTCGGGAGTGGTTGTGAGCTGTGGGCCATCTGCGACCACTGACAGCTGTTGCTGTTGCTGGCATGCGTCCGTGTCGACGTCGCAACCGTCCTGCACAGTCCTGGCTTGAGGAAGACATGTTGTGGAGGGCATCTATTGTCTCCCCCCAACATCTATCAATGGCCTCGGTGTATGTCCGGATGGCACCGGCAAGGTCATGGATGCTGTCATTGATAGCGGTGTTATGTGCCCTCTGTGCCCTAAGTCCCTGCCTGGTGTACCATTCCATATGTGCCTGAGCCTGCATTACAGCCCGGAACATAGTGGTCATCATAAGACCTGTGAGGGCATGCCTGCCACGGGCAATACATCCAGTGGTGGTCCCCCGAGAACCCCTGGACCTCCGCCTATGTGGTATCATTCCGGGTCTATGGCTATGGCTGCTGTGAGGGGATGCATGTGCCATGGGTACCACACTCTCCTGGTCAATGCCAACTGTATGCTGTCCCTCCTTTATGGCCATTGGTGGTGAGTGATGTAATGGCAGTATGAGTGTGCGCATAGATGGGGTTGAACGCTATGTACTGTTGATTGGTGGACCAACGACATGCCCTGTCAAATCTCCCTGTGCCAAAATACATGTGTCATCATCACCACTATCCGTGGCAGTGGCTTCAGGTCACCTGCTGCTTTTGCCAAGCTCTACCTCAGCACCTGTGAGAGGGAGACAGGAAACACACGTTATGGTCTGCACATGCACACATGAACACATGAACATATGAACACATGCACACATGAACACATGAACACATGCACACAGGCACACATGCACACAGGCACACAGGAACACAGGAACACAGGAACACATGCACACTCCTCACTACAGCAGATACACACACACACACAACAGAAATCCAAATCATACTCAATACTGGTTGAAGGTGGGTGACAGTATCACAAGGCAAACAGTCACGCACACAGGTCAGCATGTAGAATAAGTGTTGATCAAGTCCATGCGGTGTGAGTGTAGACAGCCATAGTTAATGACAGTGTACATGGTTGTGGTGCATGTGTGTACATGTTCAGTAATTGCCTACACCCTGGAACACAATGTGTACAAGGACACGACATTTCTGTGCAAGTATTATAAGCTCTGCAATGTCCTGTGCACCCTTACACACAGGTATACATACCATGGCTATATGTGTTATCTGTGTGTCACATGGATTTTCATGTCTGATTGCAGTGTCTGTGCCTGTAGCATATAATTGTGGACACATGTGTAGCACATGCATGCTATGTACACATACGGGATGAGTGGTGCATGTATACATGATGGGATACCAATCCTGGACATGGCCACTGTAACAGTATGGGGTGTAGTATCATTAGCCATCATCATCATGCATCATGTGGTCACTCAAGGCCACTAAAGTGTGCTAGCCACTGCCTAACATGCTGTACCTGAACTGCAGTGCCGTGGCTAAGTTCACAATTACACAGCAACATTGCACAAGTGAGTGTGAGGTGTCCAATAGGGATCATTGCCGAACATGACTGTGTTATGTGTTGAGGAGTGTTGCACAGCCCCATGCTAGGCCCCTACCCCTCAGGTATGGTATGTGTGGTGTGTGGATGACATGTGGGATACTGAAGTGTGACCTGGCAGCGGGTGTCCGGTTACACTATGTGTAGCATGTTGAGGTGTACTGCGTATGACAAACGTGTTATGTTGTGTACATGTGTGTCAACTATGCCTATCCAATGTGCAGTACAGTGTTGCCACATTTGTGTCTGATGCTCTGTGCATTGCATGTAATTGAGGCAGCTACTGACATTACTGAGATGTTTCACGTCTCACAGCAAACATGCACAGCATGCATTATGCGTAGGTGTGTTATGTGTACATGGCCTACACCTCACCTATGACATGCACAGTTCAATACCAAGTTTAAAGTGTTAACACACTCACCAGCATGTAACATCTGCCCTGCTGTCACACCAGAGGGACCTGCAAGAATATGACACAGTTTGTCAGTGGCCACAACTGTGGCATTGCTACTGTGAGTGTGCTAGATTACAGTAGAACAACAGGCATAGGTGTACAGATACTATTCAAATTATCAGTATTGCACACAATAGGAAGCACAACTGCTAAACACAGTACACATCTCACACATGCATATTCTAACAATACAGGTAACAGTAGTCTACAGCTAGGGCATGTTACCTGCACGCTCCATGTCACTATGCTGGGTGGCAACGGCCTCCATGATGACACATGAGTGATGTTGTTGTTGCTGTAGGCCAGGAGCCACCACACTTAGCAGCAGTTCATCCACTCTGGTGAGAGGGGGATGTATGGCCACCCCACCACCTGTGGCAAGCTGTTGTCTGTGGATATCAGACGCACGCCACCAGACATGTCTAATTAAATCACTGCAGTGATGGCGTACCTGCTCATATGTCCGGTTATGCATGCCTATGTCATTTACCCAATGAACAAGTTCTTGCCACAGTGCAGTACACTCCTGCTGGTGCTGGCTGGCCCTTGAAAACAGCAGGGTATAGTGCTGAACCAGGCTGTGGTGGATTTCCTGTTCCTCTGCAGCTGTGTAGCAGGGGTTCCTGTGATGAGCCATAAGCCTGGAAGACAAGTAAATGATATGTGTGAGCAAGTCATGTGGCACACAACATTATACAGTACAGATATCAGTTAATTGCCATATATAGCATCTGTTCATCACAAGATACACACATTCAATACCACATATCAGTTCTCAGCCCACAACTGGCTGACAGTGCCTGGCACACTCCATATGACAAACCAGTATGCACCAGTACTCAGCTCACTGTTTGGTATCCAATGCACAGCCTTGCCAGGGGGGTACATATCAAGCTAATGCATGCAGAAATATGTCATCCATTGCAATGAATGTGAAGTATAGTTACAGTATTACCAGTAACCCACCCTAGTCATTGATGACATACCCATACCTGACATATGTGCACAGTTGCTAATATAGCTGGCATACTGCTGTAACAGAGTATACATATTGCTAGGTACACACGCAAACCCTGCATCACACATGTGATTGCGGACATGGTACAGGCATCATTACACACACATCAGACATTCATACAACACACAAATGTATGCTAACACAGATGAGCATTTGCTATGTACGTTACAGTACTGTGTGCCCCTACTTACAGATACCTATGCCTGAGGAATGTAATTGGTGCAGACTGCAGGAAACACACAATACAGTGTTACCAGGGAATGTGAACATAGACCATACTGTGCTGTTTAGGTCTACAGCTTCAGGTGGTACAACAGTTCAAATGTCAGCTGGATTCATCAGCAGTACCACTTACTGAGCATACATGTATTGCTTCAGCCTATGATGGGATACCACAGTTGTACACAAGGAACTACATCACAACATATACCATCCTACTATGTATGCATCCCAATAACTGACACATCTTTCTCTGGCCTCACACTTAGGACACAAATGACGATGACAGAGACAACCTCACACCTAGCTATCACACTGTCACAGACCTTGCACACATTCACTGTCACACTCATTCCACCTTACATAACAGGTATTGCACTGTGTACATGTCTGTGTGCATTGTGTCATATGTAGGTAATACACTATTGTCCCTGGGGCCTACAACAGCCTAGCCATACGCTACCCTGGCCTGTGACACACATTTAATTAGATTTCACTTCCTCCTGTCAACCAGATACACAGAGGTGATTCCCAGGGTGTGTTACCTATCCCCCTGACAATCATCAGGGGTATGTCTGACATCTGCTACTGAGGAGCCTTGTTTGTTCATGCTGGGTGGTTTACTCCAGAGTATGGCATATTTATCAATAGGAGCCTATCCCTCCAGCATGTGCTGTTTAGTGAGGTTGCGGGGACTAGGGACCTAGGCCATGTAGCCCAGTGGGATTGTGAGGTGCTAGCATGGTGGTTGCCTGACTGCTATCGGTGTGGCATACCTCTGTATGTTTGGCAGAGGTAACCTCTGGGTATCCGGTATACAACACACTGTAGCTATGGTTATGTGAGTCAGTCTGCATAGGGTATGTGTTTCAGGGCAGTATTACCCTTTGTGAGGTATGTCTGTGGCCTTTCCACTTGCTGTAGTTATCATGTGAGGTACATACCACATGAGGCATTGTGATGAGTACAGGGGAACACTGACCTATATTTCCGTACGTGACACATCATTTGTGATTACACGTACCACGTAGACAGATTACAAGACTAGTGTGGCACTATGAATATCAAAGGGGAGGCTACTGTCCACCTGTGCCCCATGTTCCCTTCGGACACCTTTATTGTTAGTCAGGCAACCACCTATCTGGTAGTTAGTGGGTAAAGTGTTTTGGAATGGGGTATGGCACTGCAGTCCATGCCTTGGTCACCAGGCACCTGTTGCAATACGTCTGACCCTGTGTCTCCCTCTCTCACTATATATATATATATATATATATATATATATATATATATATATATATATATGGTTACCTATCATTCCATCAAAAGTTCATTCCATCTAAAGTTCATTCCATCGAAAGTTCATTTCATCAAAAGCCCCTTCCCCAATGTTGTGCGACCCTGGATATATATATATAGTTCTTTATATGTAATGAACTTCGATATGATAGGTATATATATATATATTTATATGTCACTATATATATATATATATATATATATATATATATATATACATATCTATATATATCCATAGATATCCATATCTATTTATCTATATATATCTATATATGTATATATCTACATATATATATATATATATATATATATATATATATATACACATATATATATATATATATATATATATATATATATATATATATATATATATATATATATATATATATATATATTAATTTATCATTTGTTGACCGGGAAAGTCTGACTAGGTTCCACATAGCCTGTTTTCAGCGGAGGCCCGGGGAGAAATGCTCCAGGTGCATGTCTTTGGAATGTGGGAGGAAACCGGAGTACCTGGAGGAAACCCAGGCGAACACAGGGAGAACATGCAAACTCCACACAGAAGGCACCCCATCCGAGAATCGAACCGGAGAACCTCTTGCTGTGAGGTGACAATGTTAACCACTGCACCACTGTGCCGCCCATATATATCCATAGATATCCATATATATATATGCATATATCTATATATCTCTATAAATATCTATATATGTATAGATCTATTTATATATATATATATATATATATATATATATATATATATATATATATATATACATACTTGTAAACAGCCACTGCTGTACATATACATGCATATATATGCAGATATACTGCCCACGTTTCATGGTGGGAATATCAATTATGGAACAGTTGTGAGACATACAATTATGTAATAATATTGCACAGTGTTGTGCAGAATGCATTTCGCTGACCTCAGGCCGTATTGCCATGGCAGACCTCACTGGCTGTAACTCAGTCCCACAGCATTTAACCACAACATGACATATACCTGCACTGCTTGCTGTTTTCAATGCCACACACTACAACCTACATAGATATGTGCACATAGCAACCTTCAAATACATATATATGTCCAGCCTTCACTAACAGTTGCAGTATGTCCCTTGCCCTATGCACATCTTCATATAAATATAGATATGGACTGCTACCACATAAGGAGTGTTTACAGAATGTAGAGTACCCTTCAGACACATCATTCAGATGCCAGCAACTACATCTGTGTTATATACCTTACCTTTGTATTTCTCACCTCAGTCTGTTGTACCTGTTGATGTTTTTTTTTTTTATTTGTTTAGGTTGGTGTCTTCCACCGCCTCTGTTTGTTTTATTTGTTGTTTTTGTTGGTTGGTGTCTCCAACCACCTCTGTTTTTTTTTGTTTGGGTTGGTCTATCCAACTGTCTGTCTGTCTGTCTGTCTGTCTGTCTGTCTCTCTCGCTCGCTCTCCAGTTGCTGCAATGATATTATTGCATGTGTGGACAGCTAGTACAGGCTGCTTTTGTAGGTATCTGCACATGTGCATGTGATGGCCTCTGCACCAATTGGTGCCCACCATTTAGTAATTGCATGTAGCCTGCTGTGTGGTAATTGCAGTTCTCACTGTGATTTCAGGACACTGCTATAAAATGATAGGTTAGGTAGGTGTAGGCCTTTCAGTTTTGCAAGGTGGAGACCATGCTTGTTTGCTGTGGACACTGTTGTGTCAGTCAGAATGTTGATATATGTCTCATATCTGAAGCTGGGTTGTAGCCAGTGAAATGCATGTTGTACTGACACCTGACTGTTGCTTCTTTAAGTACACTCTTCTCAGTGTGCAAGTTTACTCACACCTCCTAATGCTAACACTGGATACATAGGAGTATGTACTTTCTTTTGGAATTAAGGAATTAACTGGCATATAACAGTAGGTATTGCAATGTATTCCTATGGCTTTCCTATTTTCCCTTTACATTCAGTCCTTGTAAGGCATGTTATATTTCTTTATTGCAATGTATGCCTATGGCTTTACTATTTTTCCTTTGCATTCAGTCCTTGTAATGCATGTCATATTTCTTTATTGCAATGTATTCCTATGGCTTTCCTATTTTCCCTTTACATGCACTCCTTGTAATGCATGTTATATTTCTTTCAGCACCAAGTTATTGTGTATCTGCTGTGGCTTAGTGGTACATCATGCAGACTGGTGAGTCCAAGGTGTGGGTTTGGAGACTGACAAGGGTATTTTATTTTGCTGCTGAGCAATACAAGGGCCTTGTCATACAGTGTTACAAAGGCACTTTTAAGCAGTTGTAAGTGAGTTGGCACGGGTTTGCGTGACGCTTAGTGATGCTAAGCGACACTTAGCTTAGCTTATTGTATTTTA
The DNA here is from genome assembly GCF_019279795.1 of Protopterus annectens. Lineage (NCBI taxonomy): Eukaryota > Metazoa > Chordata > Ceratodontiformes > Protopteridae > Protopterus > Protopterus annectens. The sequence continues at coordinate 1,509,726,810 of NC_056728.1, forward strand.
GCAATACTAAGCGAAGCTTAGCTTAGCTTATTTTATGTTAGCAATAGTAAGCTAAGCTTGGCGGAGCTTATCATATCTTAGCAATGCTTAGCTAGGTGCAAACAAGCGCACACTAGTGCAAACCGCTGACTATTGTTTACAAGTGCTCACTCTCGCTAACCCCCGTGCTCATGTCTTTGACAGAAAAGTAAATAGGGAGATAGGACTGTGGTGATAAAGGGTGCTCAAAGAGGGGAAGACAGTAGGGAAACTAGCTTGGGATGCACACGATGGGTGTGGAGAAGGTCCATAGATGCCCATTTCTTTAGCAGCAACAGCTGTGCATATGCAATACAGTAGGTGGGATATTTGAAACCTTCCACCCCTGAGAGAGTGGTGAGGACATCTAAGTATGTTGTACTACCAATTATGAATATCAGGCACATGCACTGTTTGTGAACAGCTATACTGTCATTAGTATGTTACTCACATCTGAACATTTTGTGGTTTGTGTTGGCATTAGCACAGTCTGCTCAGGATGACTGGACATATTTCTGTACTGTGTATGCCTACCTGCACCCTTGGTTGTGCCTGACTACACGGGTATATAGTACCTTTGGGTAGGGGTGCAGAACTGCAGTGTGCATTATTTATTATTGTGTGATGTTTATCTCGCTGAACATGCAGAGTTGCTATGTACCTGTACTTCTATGAAGGCTTGTAGTTTGAGTAGCTCCCACCTGTGGACATATCCAGATGGTAGACAGAGGTCAGCCTAGTATTCTTTGACTGTACACCACAGCAGTCTTTTCAGCACCTGAACAATTGCATTGTCACAGGTGGTTGCTAGCAATACATGGCTACATCTTTTGCTATTTCTGTGTTGTACTTCTACATAAGGGCATGCTTGTGGAATTCATTCTACAGCTATTTGCAGAGTGTGTAACAGCAGACAAGCGATATGCCTGTGTGTTTCTGACTCTTCCAGGCCTCAGATACTCTCACGTATATATTTGAACAGCCTCAGGGTAAGGTACATATAACTGGGATGCACCTGTCATATAGTTCAGACATTTTGCAGTTCAGACTTTGGGTGATTCAGAGCATTTCTATTACTACACCTTTTCTGACATGCAAGCAGTGTCTACTCTCACTTATTGACATTTGTTATTAAGTGAGATTTAACACCTTTCTGCCTACTGTTAGTTCATTTCACATGGAGTCAGAGGGGCACAGCAAACATTTGTTTACAAATCAGGGTCATCACTGTAGAGCAGTCACTGTTGGGAGGTCTGGCCTGTGACCTATGCAAATATGCAAATATGCCTGTGTTTATCCTGCCCTGATACTGTGTGGGGTTTGTAAGCTGCTACTGTAACCTTATTCCCTACTAGCATGGCTGATTCTCTTTTCACAGTCATGTCATGCAATTCAACAACACCTGCTGGTTAAGGCCCACAGAACAAGATTTGTGTTATGCCATTGCTATTTTCCCTTTACATTCATTCATGGTAATGCATGATAAATTGCTTTCAGCACTAAGTTATTGTATATCTGCTGTGGTGTAGTGGTACTTCATGCAGACTGGTGAGTCCAAGGTCCTGGGTTCGAGACTGACAAGGTTTTTTATTTTGCTGCTGAGCAGTACAAGGGCCTTGTCATACAGAGTGACTAAGGCACTTTTAAGCAGTTGTAAGTGGGTTTGCGTGGGTTTGCGAGATGCTTAGCTATGCTTAGCTAAGCGCACACATGCGCACACTCGCTTAATCCTGCTTACAACTGCTTAAAATTGCTTACTCCCGCTAACCCCCATGCTAATTTCTTTTAAAGATAAGAAAATGGGGAAATAGGAAAGTGGTGAAAAAGGGGGCACAAAGAGGGAAAGACAGTAGGGTAACCAGCTCGGGATGTGCAGGATGGGTGTAGGGAAGGTCCATAGCTGCCCATTTCTTTACCAGCAACAGCTGTGCATATGTATGAAATTTGGTGTGAAATTTGAAACCTTCCACCCCTGAGAGAGGGGTGAGGACAACAAAATATGTTGTACTGCCAATTAGAATTATCAGTTTACATGTCCAGTGGACATGTGTGCAAATTGGGCAGCTATGTATGGGGCATAATTTTTTTGTGGGAACAGATTGCCCTTTTTTTTTTTTTTCAGGTGAGAGTAGAATGTGAGGTAGAGGAAGTAGGTATATTTGGGGAGGTAGGTTGGGGAGGTAAACAGACAAGACAAACAAGATGCATACATGGGTGGAGTTTGACACATGGGGTGGGTGAACACAATTGACGAGGAAGGATGTTTGGAAATTGCAAGCCCATGAGCCCACAGATGGTAACAGTGGACCTGAGATCCCCACCCATGGGCAGTCACCACTGCACCTTCACAGCCCCGAGGGTGGCTGTGCTGGGAGCTGAGTAGGATGGGCAGGCTCACCTGAGAGATGCACCATGCTCACCTCAAGCTGGCATAGGGGATCAGCGACTGAACGCTGGATCTCCCTACGCACCACAGCCCAGACCCTTCGAAGGGTGACGGGTGGCCCTTCTCCGCCCACACTTGCACGGGGGGGATGAGCCCCATCCCCTGCAGTGCTTCCACCCAAAGGTGGCACAAGACCAACAGAGGAGGGGAGTCCGGGCTGGGCACCAGAGCCACTGGTGCCAAGTGCACTCGCCAACTGCGGAGGGACAGGTGGGTCCGCTGGGACCGGCCTTCCCATACATTCTGTGATTAGGTGTGTTTCATTACAACATAAACAACAGCATTCCAGATTAGTTGTAACAGTATGCAGTAATATTCCCATTAACCCAACACACCACAGTTCCAACAGTTGAACAGCAAACATAACACATGCATATATTGAACAACAGTGGTTATTCCAAATGCATGCAGGGATGATTGGTAGCAACAGGCCACCATGAACGTGATGTTTGAACAGGGCACATGCATCAACATGAGTGCAAATATTTATAGAACAATTCGACATATATCCCAACAAATATTTAAGATTACACATACCCACTGAGGTGTGGAATTGCATGGTTTATGCACAAACAGTAGGGTGTAGAAAGAACCTCTGTTAACATCTTATAAACACTTTCACTCTACACTACATTCCTAGTGACTGCAGGTGTATATTCCCTACATGTATTATTACACTTGCCACCATGCATTAGGTTGTGTAGTGGGTTTGGCTAGTTCAATCTATACTTGACCTATATCTCACATACTAACTGTCCAGGATGCAGATGTTACTGCTACATATTTCATGGTTGCATTTATATTTCTTTATCTACATATCTGGATGTTTTCACATGACATTTTCACTTCATATTGTACAGAACTCTGCATTTATTGAAGCACACTTACATTTCTGGGGAACATATTAGCATGCTACTCATGTGCCAGATTTACTTATGCATGCCAGCCAATAACTGACTGTTGAGGACTGTATATTTACTTCACAGCTACTAGCACTTCCATCACCCACTTTAGATGGGACTGCAGAACTCTGGGTTGCCAGCACTTTCTAACACATTACTATTTGTATAATGCAAGGGTACAACAACATTTCATACTAAACTAACAGACATACTCTGAGTTTTAGACCTTTATTAATGACATTACGCACTTTTCCACAGGCTCACTCCTTTATTTGTTTTAACGGTATATATGGCAGACATGTTCATGACATATTATACCTTTATTAATAGGTTAGCACACTCTTTCTTCAGGCTCACTCACATATTATTTTATATGACAGTGCCTGCAGAGATATTATTCCAGACATTTGTTACCTTTCTTAATGGGTTACTACACTCTTTTTCTGCCTCTCTAACGTTTTTATCTGACAGTACATGCATAGGACCTATTCAGTCCATTTTATGGCTGTATTATTGGACTACAACACTTTCTTTCATGCTCTCTCCCATATTTTATATAACAATACATGCAGAATAATCACTAACCTGCCTGGCGGCGCAGCCTTAGCAGCCTATCTTCATAGGCTTGCTGATTCGTAACATGGTCACCTGCAACACTAAAGTGAATGAAGGGATATTGAGACATTCCTATCCATTATACATACTCCATTTTAAATCTTTACATACTGCATTCCATGGCTACATACTCAGTTGTGGGGCATCCCACATCCCACGGGCCTCCTGTATCCACTGGTTCAGGCGGTCCTCCTTTCGTCTCTTCAGGTCCGCATGGTGGTGACAGACCTGCTCACCAGTCCGGGGAATGCCTGTGGCACTGGTGAGGTCACGGGCTAACTGGTTCCAAGCCTCTGCCTTGTACTCTGTCCCTTGGAACTGGCCCTGCAGGAGTCTTGCCTCGTGATGGTGGACTAGGAGCCAAACCATGTATTTGGACTCCTCGGTGCCCCATCTCTGCACTCGGAAGCGCACTCCCTCTCCAACACCAGACATTCTGACTGCAGATGTGAGCTACAATCAGTTATGGCATGTATTCCCACCTGTGGGGCTTAAACATGCCGCATTTCCCACACTTTTTTGTGATTGGCCGTTTTATAAAATTCTCGGCTGACTGCAGACCTGCTCAGTAATGGTTAAACTACCATTCTTACGTTTATGTATGTTAATGTGGATGTTTCCCCTGTGCTGTCATGGCTTAGTGTTTCTGTACTTTGATTATGATGCAAAGGGTCCTGGGTTCAAACCTTGTCATTCTTTTATTTTAATACTGTCTAGACAGGCTAGGGGGTGTGACTGCATTTAAGCAACTTAGCTCTACGTTGCTCCCCTGTGCTTTATGGTGCCCTGGTTGGTGTGGTGCGCATGTCCACGCAAACACATTGTGCTGGGTAAAGCATTTTTAAATGCTGGGCAACTCTATTGCGCTGGGTAAAGTGCTATTACACTATGGACAACTCTGTTTAGCTGGGTGAAGTGCTATTAAACTATGGGCAACTCTGTTTAGCTGGGTGAAGGGCTATTAAACTATGGGCACCTCTGTTTAGATGGGTATAGTGCTATTAAACTATGGGCACCTCTGTTTAGCTGTGTAAAATGTTGCTTAACGGCAGGTTATTATATATCTGGGTCTTTTAAAAATATATATTTTGTTCGCTGATACATTGGCCATGTCACTGCTTTTAATAACATTTTAATAATATTTGTCTGGTATTATTTCAAATACTGATTTAAAACATAAATAAGAAGGGGAGTGGTGGGACTCGAACCGTGAATGCCTTCTCTTTGTGTATACGCTCTACCATTACGCTATTGTTATTTGGATTAATTTGCATAAGTAGTTCTTATATGCTCTTCAATGTCACAATTGCTAACTGTGGTTAAGCAATGGGCACACCCGCGCAAACAAGCGCAAATACGGGCAGCTATATCGTGGATTTAAAAACATTTTTAATTTTTTCCATTTTATAACTCTGATGGGGGTTTACAGTGTCAGGGAGTGTGGTGTTGGGTGCAAGTACATTTGAGCGGACTCGCTCTTGTATGTTGACATTATGCTTTTTAAAACCTTGCAGGGGCGTGGACTTTTAGACTGCTTGGCAGTCGGACACGCCCCCTGCTTGCCTACTCAGTCCATGTAAGAGTTACGGATGAGTCAGCATGCCCTCATGAATATTCATGGCACGCTGATGTCATACCGTTCAACTGCAGCCTCCGAGTAAGACATATTAAGTCTTACACGGAGGTTTCGTGAATCCGGCCCCATGTCTTTGTATTCACAATCATTCAATCTATTAATTGTTATTGGTGGAAAACCATCTTTGGGGGAGTAACTACATTCTTCTGAAGTACCTCATTGGTTAAGCCCACTCCATTTGCCCTTGCTATGTTTGTGCTCACTTTTCCCCCCTACCCTTCCCCCAATTCCCACCCACCCCATCTTCTACACTTATTCTAAACTGATCTCCATCCACAAGATCACCACCAATCAAGAAATAGTTTACAATCCATACTTCTGCCCCTTCTTCACACACCCACTTACCACTTCCTAACATTTTCCTTTCTTTCAGCTGGATTCCATCTACACTGAAACTCAACAATCCCTCCCACTTCACAAAACCCACAACCAGTGAAACACTTCCCAGTCTTCTATCAGTATCCTCCTTACATTTTCACTAACTGAACACTCATTTAATAGTTAACATGCTATTCAAAGTACTACAATTCACTTCCCTCCCTCTTTCTTGCACATATAACCAATTATCATGCATGTCTCAACACCAGTCTTATGCCCAATGGTCAATCCACTGCTCTCAATGGCAACTACTCCCATATTTGATTCAATATATCCAACAACCTTTATAACCCATCTCACATCCATCTTTTCAAGCAAATGTATATAGACACATAATCCAACCCACAAATTAGACACAAAGAAAAAATTTAGAACCAAGTGACATTGTATATTTATTTAATTGTCCAGGTCCCCTTCAATAAACACATCACACCGAATGACATTTGACGACCTTTATTAAACTTCCATAACATAGCTTTAGTCACCAAAATTAGTTGGTTCTAAACACAGCATCATCCATTACAATTGGACATGATATAGTTGGTTCATATCCCACACAGCATAAACATCCTTGTAATGTTAATCAGGACAGTGTACCTACTCATCCTGCCCAGTAAGCAGCATCCATACATTTGCTCGCTTACTTTACTTATGAAGCAGCGTCCCAGACTCACTTCATATCCCATTTATTGAATTGCCCATCCAACCAAATAATGCAGGATGGCATGATCTTACTCATATAAAGCAGCATCCCATCTTGCTTCATACACCATTCATTGAATTACCTTCCAACCAAATAGGCAGCATCCTTACCTCCGCTTGCTTAGCTATCCAGCAAGCTTCCTCCAGCTGCTCATTTTCCTTTCCCCCAATTCCTTGAAATGAACATCCAGACACCAGAGGGGGAACAGAAGAGGGCAAACCTGTCCCTCTTCTCCACCTACCTCAACTGATAATATGACAGCAATCCCCACCAAACCGCCCACAAATAAAAAGGGAGGGTGGGTGGGTAGCAAGTTCACACCAAAATGTGATTACTTGCCCAGCTACACTTGTCTAAACCCCTTAAGCTCCTCCCCACCCTTACCTCATTTCCTCCCAATCATTCCTCCCTCCATTTAACCCTTTTATCTCCCCAGCCCACCTACCTGCCACTACTATCAATCTAACAACTCTTGACCCCAGCCCACCTAAGATGTCCTTGGACAACTTAGTTTGTTGCCAAACTTCATTTATTGGCATTTGATTACAGCGAAAGTCCAACTGGGTAGAAGCTCATTTTCAGCGAAAGCCCATGGAGAAAAGCTTGAAATTATTACCAGACATTTTAACAGCAATAATTTTACAACCTTCAAAAATAAAACAAGAAAATGTGCAGTTTAAATAATTATAACAAATTAGACATAATATAAAAAAAATGGTTAAGAATCGATAGGTATATGGCAATTGTTTAATATTTAGAGAAATTTTAGACAGTATGTATTGTAAACCATTTCTTGATTGGTATGTTAGTATAATTCAAATAAAAATTGCAATGTGAGGTGAGGGGAAAAACAAGCTTATATTCAGAAAGAAAGTCAGGGAAGAAAATTAGATAGCAGTAAGGAAGTAAGTGAAGAAGGGAGAGTAAGGCAGTATAAGGAATGAAAAGGTACTTGTTCACTTTTAGGATTATAGTTTATCCTGGTTTTGAGAAAGAACAGAACCAAATTTTAGCTATGAAGTCTTTCAGAGTGGTTTTGAATGATGGGAGGGAGAGTATTGACCTGATGGATACAGGTAAGGAGTTCCAGGCCTTAGCAACCTTGTACGAGTACAGAGAATGCCCAGCAGATTTGATTGGTTTGTAGATAGACAGGAGTTTTTAGTTTCTGGATCACAATGACTGAATGGGAGTATAGCTGTGTAGAATATGTTTTAGTGCTGGACATGCAGATGGATGCTAGATAATTTTATAGGTGGTTAGAAGTTGGTTATGTGTTAGTTGATGTGTTTTAACCAGTTTAATCTTTTCATTGCTATGCAATGGTGGGTTCTGAATGGGGTATTTGCTGCAAATTTAGTTATCAACTTTATTATAGCCATGTTCAAGTTTTAATTTTTAGTAAGCCTGGAGGTTACTAAGGATGGGAGCACCATAAAGAAGTGAGGGGAGGAGATAAAAAGTGGCAAGTGTAGCTTTAGTTGTGTCATGAGAAGTTTTTTGGCTGTGTAAAGCATCCATAGTTTTTGATGAGTTTTTCTATGCAATTTTTATATGCAAGTCAAATGTAAGATTTTTATCCACTATCAACCTTAATAGTTTGCTATGAGAAGTAACTTCAGTGGTTGCATTATCGAGAGAGGACTTAAAATTTTGTTTTTTCATGAGAAAGGGTTTTTTGGGAAAAGTAGTTGTTTGGTCTTTTTTTGGGTTAGGCATAAGTTGTGAGTTATGAAGCCATGTTTCAGTGGATGTTAAAGATTTCTGAGTAATTTTTTGAAGGTGTACCATGTTGCCAGATGTACAAATGAGAGTGGAATTATCTTTGTACTGTATTAGGATTGCCTATTCTGTGAATGTATAGAGGCTGTTGGTGAAAATGTTAAAGAGGAACTATTCCAGTTATCCCTACCCAGTCTACAACTATTCAGTGACATTCAACCCAAAGCAGGTCCAATCACAACAACCTCTCCCGTAATGTAATACCTCATCACTGCAACTTCAGTAAAACAAGTCTAACATTTATAAATATTAACCTTAGAAGCATCTGTAACAAAGTAACTGAACTGCATGCATTCATATCTCATTACAACCCTGACATCTTTGGTGTCACAGAAATGTGGCTAAAAAGTGAAGTCAAAGACACTGAAATCCTCCATCAAAGATATAATATCCTTAGCTGGACCATATATCCAAAAATGTAGGTGGGCGTAGCTACTATATACCCAAAACATCACCTCATTCAGCAATGGAGGGATTCTTACTTCCTTATTCAAGCTAAGCTCTTATAAGATCATATATATGTATCACAGCCTTATATGCCCCCCTTGGCAATAATATCAGCACAGCACAAGACATATTATCTTGGGCATCTACCAATATACCCCAAGAAACCATCATCCTTGGGAATTTTAACATAGATTGGATACAAATTGTATCTGATACCCCCACTACCAGTATTAACCTGTATGGTTTCTCTCAGCTCATCAATATACCAACAAGATATAATGAGCCCTCTTCTAAGGCCTCTAATCTAAGCTGGATTATCTCAATTAAACCCAATAATATCTATAAATATGGAACACTATCTGACAACCTAAGTTACCATCTGCTCAGTTTTGTGAACAGACTTGTATGCAAACCAGTAAAACATTGTGCATACAAGAATGTGAATAAGCTATCCAGTTTTAATGTAGACAGCTTCATCTCATCTCTCAAGCAACTGGAATATGTTAAAAAAAAGCTTCATTTAGCAAAAGCCACCCATGAATTTAGGAAAACCTTTACCAATATATTAAACAAGGATGCTCCTATCAGGATAAAACGTATAGCTTAATCCAGCATCATGGCTGTCTTAAAACAGAAGAGCTTAGAGGCAAGACCTGGAAGGCATGGCATGCCAACAAATGCCAGGAAAAACTTCTACACTACAGACAAATAAGAAATAAAATCAAACTACTACTTTAACTTACAACATGCACAGCAAAATAATCCTAAAAAATTCTAGTCATTGATCCATAATCGACTAAATTCAGGCCAGTCAACAACCCACTTCCACCCCAGAGGACACTTCATCAACAGTCACTAATAACTTTAACAAATACTCCCTTCAAGCTCTAGCATCACTTGTCATAGACAACTCCACCATCAAACCAGCCCCTCACAAACAAAACCCCATGGAAGCTCACTTCTCACTCCCATCTGTCCCTACCTCCACCATAAGAAAATGTCTCCTAAAACTAAAAACTACAACCTCTGGTACAGGCATCCTTTCTCCTGAATTCCTAAAAATTGCAGCCAAAGCTCTGTCATATACACTACCTATACTAATAAACAGATCCATTCTAGAATCTCATGTACCAGACATTTGGAAGAAGGCATACATACTTCTTCTTCATTAAGGAGAACCATCTACTGACTACTCCGACTTCAGATCAATTGCCATCCAGTTAACCATTATCGAAAATATTAGAAAAGTGTATCCATTCCCAATTGCTTACTCTTTCCCCCACAAAACATGCTTTTTGTCCCTATGAAAGGATAACTACTGTCCTACATTCACATTTGCAGATACCATTAATAAAAGTAGAAATATGGGAAACCTAGTATCATCCTTATTTCTAGATCTAGTCAAAGCATTTGACAACATCTCTCACCAAAACTATTACTAAAACTCTCCTGCTTGAGTGTCTCCCCCTCCTTCTTCTCCTGGTTTAACAGTTACCATACAGATAGATTCCATGTAGTCAAATGGCATTAAGAATACTTATAATTTCTACCCATTACTGTAGGGATGCCACAAGTTTCCATATTTGGACCTCTCCTGTTTAACATATTTATTAATGCTCTACACAATGCTCCCAAGCATGCCCCTCTTGTACAATATGCAGATGATTCTATTCTCATCTACACAGCCTCTAACCTACAAAAACTTCAAGAAACTACACAAGAATCCTTTACATGCATAGAATGCTCGCTAACTCTTATTTACCCCCCAAAAAACAAAATTACTATTTTTCTCCCCAAAAACATTCTCCCAAAGCAAAACTCTTGTCAAAACCACTTCATTAAATAACACCCAGATTGAACAGGTCCCTAATATGAAAATCTTGGGTGTCACAACTGATGACAACTTCAAATTTGACCTAGAATTTCATTCTACCAACCTACAAATTTCCACACAAACAAAGCTGAAACAATGGCACAGTAAAATAGCTCCCTTGGCTGCAAACCGCCCCTTCAAAACTCATCACTGTTCTGCCCTTAAACAACTAAGTTGGACTGAACTTCCTCATCACCTCCACTACAATCATCTATTACTAGCTCATACTGTAATATATTACCATGATATGTGGATGGCACTAAAAGGGATGCTTCAGCACTACCACCCTACCACAGCTCTCCATTCTAAAGACAAACTCCTGCTCTCAGTCTCTCAAGCCCAAAATGCATCAGGAACCTCCTTATAATCAAACTTTGTAGCTACCCTCTGGAATGCCCTCCCACATGCTCTCAGGCTTCTTGAAAACCAGCAGCCTTGCAAAACACATCTAAGAAAACACCTCTCAACATCATGGCTCTGTAACTGCACATCTCTAAAATAAATAAAACATCTTTGCTTTATTTCTTCTCGGCTACTATACCGCTTCTTTCCTGTACCCTGTTACCAGCTATCACTCTGTCTTCTCTCACTCCCTCTTCTACTTATGCCTGTCTTAATTGTTTTTCTGCAGTTATTTGTTTAAGTATGTCTTTATAGAGTATAATTAGTATGTGTTACTACTGTATGTACAGTCGCTGTCTTTATCTGTTTTGATATTGCAGAATTTATTTTAATTGTATTCTATCAGACATTGTTGATATTGTACATCTAAAAAGATTTTGTTTGTACTGAGTGTCCTGGAGCTTTTCTCACCTCAAGCAGTCAGTGGAAATGGGCCCTTGTGCCTAGCCAGACTTTCCCTGTCAACAAATGTAAAATACATAATTAAATAAATAACAGTGGCAAAGCCCTTATATGCTGAATTAGTCTTAGGGTTCATATCAGAAAGACAGGCACACTGATTGATGTCAGTTTTGTGGAAATCATAATGGTAAAGGCATTAAACTAATGTCATGCAAATGACTCAATAAATTGTGTGGCTAAGCATCTGTATATTGGACGGATCCTTCAAGATCCCATCATAGGTCACCTTTCAGTATCTATTCCTACTTCTGCATGCCTTACTGTTAGTCTACTCCAGTGTGAATGTGTTTAGAGAAGCACAGGATTTTTATTCAGTCCTGTAATCAAATACTGTTCTTTCAAACTTCAAAAAAAAAAAAAGAAAAAAAATGCTTCTTATGCATGACCTCACCACAGATTTTGCACTTCTGTCTTGCTGGCTTGGAAACAATAAAATGAATGCCAGTGATATTTAGGGTAAACAAAAAAAATCATCACTGTTTAATCATGTGCAAATATGTTTGTTTCCTGAAAGAAATCTTGATGTCTCTTTTAACTACTGGAACAAAAATCAGGCATAGTTAATTCTCTGAAATAAGTCTTAACTAGTTGTTGGTGTGTACCACTCTTTTCAGCTGGAATACTTTGTGCCACAAGTCCTGCCTGTCTGCAGTGATAACATTCTCTGTAAACATAGATATACATGTAAAAGAGAGGTCAGTGTACCCCGTAGTGGCCTATAATTTTGTGTCATTGCTCCTTCCATCTGAACCCAAAACAACTTACACAGGATAAAGTTTTAAACAGACTCTGCCCACCTCTAGCAAGGATGCAAGATAAAGAGAAGCATCCTGGCTTCACCGATAATGTAAACTTCTCTTTAGTTTGGCGACCCTTTAAGTGGATTGAGTTTTCTTATTCTATCTTGTCTTTACTGTCAAGGCAGGTAACTGTTACATTGACTTATGAAATCTCTGTCATTATAACCAGTTCATGAAACAGGTGTAAGCTGTTGCTCAGAAGATCTGCCGATTAATTGTGGAACAAATTTGTCAAATGAAGTTTTTTTTTTGTACTTGACCTTTCTTTGTACCTCTTAACCTCTCAGTGCAAGAAATCTAGTTACATTAAAAGTTAAAAGAAGTTACATTCTTCTTTATCAGTAGCATTGTCCTCCTATAGGCTTTAAACTGGGGGACAAAGGGTCAAAAATAGGAACAGATTTTAAATATTGCTCATATAAACTTACTCAGCTTTACAGATTTTTGCAGAATGTCCAGATTTTTCCCCTATATTTTTAGTCTGTTACTTATAAAATTCTGGTTTTCTGTCATATCACTGCCAAAACATTGAGGTTAACATCAGAAAATAATGACAGATATTTGAGTTTCAGACATCATAACAGTCAGAAAATTCATACTAATGCAAAACTTGTTATTCTATCAATTTTCTATGTTTCTAAGAGTAATATTTAAAAAGTGTCCCTATTTTTGATACTTTGTCTCCCAATTATTGATGGCTTTGTCCAGATTTCTTGCTCTAAGAGGTTGAGACGTATACTTAGAACATTGTTAGAGTTCATAGGTTTAGTGTTAGCATGCATTTTTGAAGGATATAAATTCTAAAACTTAAATGTTTGTTATTATTTAGGGATACTAATCCTCAGTGATTTACCAGAAAATCACAAATTTTATGAAGAAAAGATCAAAAATATGAGGCAAAAATCTGGACAATTGAGAGGTATACCTTTCATTCTGACTCTGAGCAGGCATCTTATTCATTTTTACTTAAAAGTAAATGATTCAGTGTCATTCTGAATTGTTTGACTACCCTACACTGAAACTATATACTGTACCATGTGGATGTCAGTCAGAAAGCTCAGTATGGATTATAGACAATGAAAATGATTTTCTAGCCTCTAAGCGATGTTTAATTAGAGTGAACTTTAGAAAGAGTGTGCATTAAATGGAATGCCAGTTCTCCTTAGTCAGGCATTGATATTTAAAGGTAAATACCTCACAATCTACACATGTATAACTTTTTAAATTCCAAAATAAATAAGTAAATAAGTAAATTGTGCAAATTTAACAATAAAAACTGGATGGTAGACAAGTAGTAAAAAAGACTAACTTAACTAGAACACTAAAAATTATATCAAGGTAATGATTCCATTTCCAGAAAAAACTTTTTTTTGCTGAAAGATACATTCTTCTTTATCAGGAGCATTGTTCTCCTATATAAGCTAATGGCAGCATCACTCAGAATACGCTTTGTACATGCAATCATGTAATTACAAATTAAAGCATGGATAAATCCTAGGACTAAATATTCAACAGTACTCACCATTGTAATTATCTTTTAAGTTAATAACTTTGTTAGCACATTCAGCATTATTCTAATACTTTACTTTTGCCAAAACAAAAATGTTCGACTTACTTTGCCATTGTTACCAGCACGCGCAAACACACACATATGATTCATTGCAATGTTCCAGACATTAAACGTGTAGTCTCTCTCTTTCTTTTTCACTGTACTTTCTCTAATAGAAGGTGACAGCCATGAAGACATTTATACCATAAACAAGAATAAGAATATTGAAATAAAGTGAGAGAAAAAAACTTGTCTGTGTCTTGTATGGCTGTTTAGATTATCTAAACCTGAATTGCTGTTTACCTTTCATTTTACTGATAGAAGAAAACTGAGGGTGGTATTCATAGTCAATACATGGATCATTAAGGCTATTTGCCCTATATGCGATTTAGAACAACTAAGCCACAATTCATGGGAGGCCACTTATGCTAACCAGCGATGGCTGTGAAACAACATAAGCAAAGGAACACATAATGAGATGTAAATGATAAATTATATAACCCAATATATGCTAATAATGCATTCTCTCACATATTTGTGATTCATACAGGATTTTTTTCTCTTTTCTACTCCATCCACAAATACATTATATAAAGAGGAGTCTATTTTGCAATCTGCAAAAATGCTGTTAATTGGTGCTAGCGTTGCTTTCAGGTCTGAGATGGTTGTCTTGGCCGAGCCAAAACCATTTGCACTCAGCAGTGCTTGCCAGCCAGAAAGAAGATATAGGCAGAGGATGGCTCAGTATAACTTAGATAATCAGTAGACACTTGACAGGTTCAAAGAGGACGGGAACATTAGAAGGGTCTTAGTGAATATGTATGGGTAGAGGTGGAATGGGTGGATTTTCTATGCCTGTGGGTACTAAACTATGTATAGATCTCACTAGACTTTCCACAGGGAACTTATGGGGATAGACTGTGGACCCATTGGGTATCTCACAGGTTTCTGTCTCAAGGATACTTCTGTAGTTCCTGTATGTACTTTTGGCACATACAAATCAGTAAATCTTTTTCCTGTGTCACCTCAGGACTATTCCAAGACTATGCATGCTTTTTACTGTGTGGAATGTTTCTTTGAGGTACCTGATGCAACAGATTACACCCGTGTTGCAATTTGGGCTCCTTCTTCTCGATAAGGTGAGTGGTACCACAACAGGAAGGATTACCATTACATCAGCTGCCATAGAGTGTGTTTTGCATGGGAGTGCATTACTAGTCTTTGCCCAGCATTCTGGTAGTGCATATGACTACCATATCTGGCACACTAGCTCAATCTACCATTCCTTCCTGCATGGTAGGATGCCCAGTGTTCATCTTGCTGATATATCTATATCTATATCTATATCTATATCTATATCTATATCTATATCTATATCTATATCTGTATCTATATCTATATCTATAAATATATCTATATCAATATCTATATCTATATAAATATTTTTAAAGTAGCTATTCATGGCAAAATGCAATGCTGAATACTAAACCTCTTTTGTTTTGTTTGGTGCCCCCTTCCATATTTCTCTCTCTCTCTGTCTCTTTCTTTTTTGTTATTTGGTTGATGATGTATATACACTGGAGCCATAGCTAATGAAATTAGTGAGAACCCCAAATGGAGCTGCAGAAGACTGGTCTATATTAGTTCATCGAATTCTAATTACAGTGAACGGCTGTTCATCAAACTGAAATCACCGAACGGCCATTCAGTGAACGTTTTTCCCAGGGAAGGAAATGACTTGTCCAAAATACAGAAATTTGCCCTTTTCCCCACTCTAGTACGATCTTGTAGTTGCTATGTATAAATTTAGGGGAGCTGGAGTTGTGTAACCTCCCACATTGGGGGTTGGTGGATCTGATGTACTATGGTGTGTGTCAATTGGTCTGTTGGCCAAGTCATTTCCTTCTCTGTGAAAAACTTTTGTTGATGTGAACATTGGAAGAATGGGCGAGTTTGGTTTAATGAACAGCTGTTGACTGTAATTAGACTATGACGAACTGATATAGATCCACAGAACACACCTATAACACATCCCTATCCCAGATGTACACTGTAATGCAGGGAGTCTTCAGCCTCCTGAAGAGTCATTTTTGGTGCCTAGATGAGTCTGGGGATAGCCTTCAGTGTAAACTAGCGCTGTGTGCAGGATGTTTGATGTATGCTGCATTCTGCACAACATGGTCATACACCAGTCTTTTGGTGAAGTGACCCATGCTGTCACTGCAGCCTTCAGTTCCAGTCCCACTATAACTAATTTATTTTATTTATTTATATTTATTGACATTTAATATACTGGGAAAGTCTGACTTGGTCGGTTCCCATTTTCAGTGAGGGGATCATGGAGAACAACTCCAAAATATTACAAAAACATTTTAAGAACAATAATTGTACAATCTTCAAAAATAATGCAAAAATAGCTATGATTGAAATAATTATACCAGATTAGATATAATGTGAAATCATTATTTAAAAACAGATACAACATATATGACAATGATCTAGTTTATTAATATTTGACCAGCCAGCAACAGTAGTAATGGAACCATATGCAGGCTTGTGGACTGCATAAGGCTGAACAGACAAAGAGGCAATGTCTAGTCCCCAACTATGGACCATGATAATCAAGTTAGTGTTTTTTTCTTATAAAAACACATAGGGTATAACTGATGCATGCAGTGATGTCTGTGGGTTATATAGAGTATCACTGATGCATGCAGTGATATCTGTGGGCTATACTGTGTGGTACACAGTCTACTCTAATTGTTTGTCACACATTCTTTCTCATCTTTAAATACATTCTTTTCAGAACAGTGGCTCAGTTTGTTTGTAAAAGTCATGCCTGAGTGTTCACTAATTCATATTATACCATGACCCCCCCAAAACGTGCACACTGATTGGCCAGCGTGCCCGTTGTAAATCGAGTTATACTAATGGAAAAAGGTCCGGTTGCCCGGACTTTTTTCCATTAGTATAACTCTTTTTTTAAAACACTGTCTCGCTATGTTAAATGGGTTTAACATAGCGAGACAGCTTTAAAATAAGCAACGGAGATCTCCGTTGCTTATTTTAAAGCTGTCTTGCTATGTTAAACCCATTTAACATAGCGAGACAGTGTTTTAAAAAAGAAGCAATGGAGAAAGCAAGATCTCCGTTGCTTTTTTTTAGTGTTTTGCTATGTTAAATGAGTTTAACATAGCGAGACAGTTTTAAAATAAGCAACGGACATCTCCGTTGCTTATTTTAAAACTGCCTCGCTATGTTAAACTCATTTAACATAGCTTAATAAAAAGCAACGGAGATCTTGCTTTCTCCGTTTTTGCTCACAACTCTGATGTACTGCGCAGGCGCAGTACATCAGAACTGCCGCGGATGCCAGACATCTGCGGAAGGGCAGTAAACAGGCATTATACTATGCCATTATTTAAGAAAAGTAATAGTTTCTTTTCTTAAATAATGTCATATAATAGCAATAACCCACTTCTGGTGTGGGTAATGCTAAATTTACCCATGGTTGGCTTTGTTTGGTACCTCGGGCTTCGCCCTCGGGACCAAACCACACCAACCGTGGGTAAATTTAGCATTACCCACACCCAGGCGTGGGTTATTGCTATATTCAGTAATGTCATAAGGCATCATATCACATTTTTAACTCTTTTGCACAATACATTGTAGTAAGGTGCTGTACTTAAGTATACATGTACTGAATGTCCAGAGTTGGTGCAATTACTAAAAAGTGTTACTTCGATATATAACTTGAGTTCATACCTTATAACTGAATGAACAATTATTGTACTAATGTTTTATATTATGCAATGTTTTCTCAGTTTCAGGTAAGTTTTGTCTGTTGAGGTACTGACTATCATATTATTTTATTTTGTCACACATAATAATGTGTAACCTCAGTGAAAAAATATCATTTATACAGTTGTGAGGGTGAAGTGGAACAGTATTTATTTACATGGCAGGATAATCATTTTAATATGTAATTTTATTAACAGTGTTTCCTTGAAAACTTGTCTATTACTACTTTTAAGTTGTAGGTTATTACCAGCTGTAACAATAATAATGCACAGATTATTGGTGTTAATGACTGCAACAATATGTTATGATGTATAAACTTTTTTCCCCAGTTCCACATGGTTTTAGGCACTGACACTACAGGAATGAAATGCATAAAGTTGAAAAGTGCTCTATGCCCCACTCCTGTTTTTTATTTAATTTTGAATAACATATTCCCTTTCAAGTTCAACATTGGCTTGTGTTTATCAAGGTCAAATTGTAAGTAACAAAACGTCAGACTTGAATCACAGTGGAGCAAGGTTAAAAGTGTCATACATATCTCCTAAATATAAGCTACATGACAGTCCAAGTGATTTTAAAGAGGGGCTATCATGAGAGCTGGATGGTGAGTCATGATCTACTTCATAGAGGTGAATCTGTAAACACTGATTTGACACTGCTGTGCCATGACTGAGATTTCAAATGAGGGGTTCTGTTGGGTGTATAGGAAAACCAATGTGACTTAAATAAAATCTGCTGTGCTTTCTTGAGAAGCACTTGCAGTCTCATGTGATCTCCCCCATGTGTCCATACAGTACCCAGTTTTCTCCCCTTTCCAAGAATGGCACTCCTATCGAATGTTAGCTATCACATACCCCATCATTATATACACATGCAAATTCTCAGTTGATCCAAGTAAGGTTGTGTTATAGTAATGTCTGCACTATCATAAATTCATTCATAAAAGTAAAGTAATTGATTTTTTTAACAGATTTGTCCTTCCCCTAGCCCATACCTTTTTAGTGTATTCATAATAATGTCATTTTTCATTCTTCAGTGACACACATCAAGGGTGTAGCCAGGCATACTCTTTGTACTCTAAAGACTAAATGTTTTTCTAAGCATCTTAGAAACACTGGGATTTTATCAAGTCATATTATGTCTATAACTGTCTACATTAATGTCTCTAACAACATGTATATAGCCTGCTAACAAACAGGATTGCAAATCTAAGAACAATACAATGCCTCTAATAGTTTTTGACTGAGCAGCTGAAAATGTTAGACACATTAAGTTGGGGGGGGGCTTAAGTGAAGTAACCATTTTTTTTTTAAATGCCAGGTATGTTGGGGGCAGCAGTAAGCATCTGTGAATATAAAATGGAATTCACTGACTACACCCCTGGCACTCAGAAATCTCCAACTAAAGACACATCTATGTCCAGCCAATAACACATTCTTATCATATCAGTACTTCACAATTAAAAGACATATGTTTGTACAATCACTAAATGATACCAAAGTGACTGATTTTCTTACTGATCACTAATCATTTCCAATGTTTCTGTAATTATTTTCCACTTACAAATGGTAGCTGTACTGTACACTGTTCACTAAAGCCATTGCAATACACCCATCGTATCAGTAAAAAAAAAAACATTTAACATTTCTTTAAGACAACTCACTAATTATACATCATTTTTAAGTGTTTCTTATTAAATTACAGTATTTGCATTATTTTTCTTACTTTAGAAAGTCTGTGGTTTTCAAAGTCATTTGCCATCTTACTCAAGTAATTGCAAATTAATATGGTGGTGTTAAACTATTTCACATAAATTTAGGTCCACTTACATGTTTTGTATGCAAATTAAGACCCATTACACTTAGCTCTATGAATCATTTGTACAGCTGCTTATGCACACAAGTTGTTCTCAGCTGCTCATGAATATGGCCTCAGTTTCATGTCAATGCACTGTGGAAAGCAACAGGGTCTAGAGCAGTTTTCAGCAGTCCCCAGCATGTTAGAGGAATATGAGGATAGCCTCAGATATGCTCAAACCTGAATATATATAGAAGAAACAAAATAGTGTCATATGTATGATTTATTTATTTATTTTACATTTGTTGAGTGGGATAGTCCAACTGGATATATGTCCATTTTCAGCAGAGGCCCGGGGAGAAAAGCTCCAGATAACAGATATAAGTCAAACATATTTACAAAACCCTTGAGTAGGTACTCACAATATACACAGTGTGTAATAGTATACAAAAACAACAAGTTGTAGCAAGCTATTATGAGCAAGAGATGCGTACAATATTAATTTAAATAAGGCATTGAATAAGTATTGATTAATCTGGGTTAGTACAGGGATAAAGCCAGTGCTCTTTAAAATACTGTTTGAGGCCTTTTTTGAAGAGACTTAAAGAAGCTTTGAGGGTAAGGTTAGATGGAAGTGAATTTCATGTTTTACCGACGACGGTGGCAAACAGGGAATCGCCGGCTGAGTTAACGGCTTTGTGGGTTTGGACCAACAGTTTATTGGATGATTGTAGTTGCCTTGAATTACTGTATGGCTTTATGATATTTTTGAGTGCCGGAGTATTTTCAGGGTGGTACAGAATTTTGTGTGCTACTATAAGCTGATTGAACAGAAGTAGGCTAGGCACTTCTAGCCACCTGAGAAGACTGAGGTTTTGACAGTGATGTGCCCTATATGTTGAGCCTATGGCAAATCTGGCAATATGGATGTAACAGTGAGAGAGCTCACTAAGTTCAGTTTTGCTCAAACTGGAGAGTATGGGGGAGGCATATAGAAGGTTAGTCAGTAGGTGTGAGCGGGTGATTGCAGTCCTAGCCAATGGAGTTAGAAAAGGTTTGCTTCTATATAATGAGCCAAGCTTTTTATTAATGTTGTTTATAGTTTTATTGATATGCAGATCAAATTTGAGATTATTGTCTACTATTACTCCTAAAAGCTTAGTATGGTCATCTGGAGAGATAGAGGTACCGTTGTTGGATGTTATGGGGAAGGAAAATGGGGTGGATCTACTGGTGGGGGTAAAGAGGAGCAGTTTAGTTTTGTTGGGATTTAACAACAGATGGTGATTAGAGAGCCAATTTTCAACTGTGTTTAATGTGTTTTGTGTTAAGGTTTGCAGGTCTAAAGGGGAGGGAGCCATACAGATCAGGGTAGAATCGTCTGCATATTGAATGCAGTTGCATCAGGGATGGCAGTATGAAGATTGTTGATGAAGATAGAAAAGAATAGAGGGCCTAGAATAGAGCCCTGAGGGACACCAAGGGTGAGAGGTAGCAGGGTGGACAGTTTGCCCTGTCATAATACAGCCTGTTGTCTGCCATTCAGATAGGATAGGAACCACTGAATAGCATGGTTATCTAGGGATATGGATATTAGGGAATGGATGAGTAATTTGTGGTTGACCATATCAAAAGCCTTTGACAGGTCTAGAAATAGGGTTAAAGATAGCCTGTTGTTGTTCCTATTTTGGAATATGGTATTTGTAAATGAAAGGAGGGCAGAGGTGGTGTTGTAATGTGGCCTAAAGCCATGCTGCGAGTTGGCAAGCAGACTGTTCTGAATGAAATAGTCCATAAGTTGCTTATGAACACACTTCTCCATTAATTTGGCTAGTGGTGAGAGAATGGCAATGGGTCTGTAGCTGGACAGTGCTGTTGAACTTCCACCCTTGTGGAGTGGGATAACATGGGATATTTTCCAGATTGAGGGGATAGTTCCCATCAGTTAGTGTTCTATTGATTAGGATAGAGATGGGGAATGTATGGCTTCGGCAGCTTTTTGTAGGTACTCTGCAGGAAGGAGGTCATCAGAAAGAGTGGTTGGTTTTACTTTTTTGATGAGGGATTGGATAAAGGTGGTAGAGACAGATTGGAAGTTAGAGTGGGTGGGAGTAAGGTGGTTAGCTAAGGACTGAATAGTTTCAGTGAAAAGTTATTAAAGGTAGTGGCAACAGTTTCTGGTGATTTATGGGTATAGTATGATGGGGTTGGGGTAGTAGATTGTCCTGGATGAAGAGGTCAGTTAATACCTGCCCAAAACCTTTTGGGACTATTTTGGTGTTTAAATTGGAGGTTCTGGTGGTAGTTGATTTTGTCTAGCAAAATTATTTTTTTTTGTATCATTTCTAAGTTGATGATATCTCACTTGGTCGAGGGGGGCTTTAGTTGTTTGCCATTTGGTCCAGCCTATATTTCTAAGTTTGATTTTTATCTTAGTTTTCTTTGTGAGTGATGGAGCAGTATTAGATTTAGTCTTTATAGTATTTGCAGGTGCATGGGAGTTAAGGATGCTCAGGAATTTATTGTTAAAGAAAGTTACGGCTTCATCTAGTGGTACATTTGTTTAGGACTGACCTGTTGACCAATTTAAGTTTGTTTAGGAAGTTTGTAGGATTTAAGTTTTTATTATTTCTAATTGTTTTGTATGTAGTCTTCTGATGGGTTTCCGCCTTAATATAAGTTACTGAATGATCACTTAGGTTATTGGGCAGAGTCCCAGCTGTATACAAGTTTGGGTGGCTATTGATAAGTATCCAATCTAAGATACTTTCCCTGTTGGTGGGTTTACTAATCCTAGTGGGAGTGGTTATTATTTGTTTGAACCCAAACAGATTTATATGGGTGACTGGGGATTCAGCTGAGCAGATACACCAGTTGGTGTTAAAGTTACCAAGAACAATGGTTTCTTGGGGGTAGGTAGTGGATAACCATTAGAGGATATCTTCCAGAGTGCTTATTTTAATGCCTGGGGGAATGTCAACACTGAAAATATTTATACTCTAAGAAAGAAGTAGGTATAACTGCAAATATATATATATGTAATGTTATAATAACACAAAAGAAAACATAAACATATCTGTATACAGAAATTAATCTATATAGACATATATGGAATGTTTAAGTGATAACATAATTATGTATATAAGATATTTTGCACAACCAGGAAATGATCTGTGTTCATCTAACATTATCTGGCACACTTTCTCACCTCAAAACACTCAACACTTAACATATGTTGGTAATCACACATACATGGGCATATGAATTTCTACTTTCTACAACTCCCCTCAAAAAGATAAAATACACACACACACACACACACACACACACACACACACACACACACACACACACACACACACACACACACACACACATACACACAAACACATACACACACACACACACACACACACACACACACACACACACACACACACACACACACACACACACATTATTGCTGCACTACTGCTGGATTAAATGAGATTCAATAATACCTTAAAACGGTAGTATGGCAATGTCCAACAATTTAATTTATACAAAGAAAAATGATGATTGCATACTGTCATTTTATACACCATATAAATGAAATGTGAAGTTTTTATTATTTCTGATTGTTTTGTATGTAGTCTTCTGGTGGGTTTCTGCCTTAATATAAGTTACTGAATGATCACTTAGGTTATTGGGTAGAGTCCCAGCTGTATACAAGTTTGGGTGGCTATTGATAAGTATCCAATCTAAGATACTTTCCCTGTTGGTGGGTTTACTAATCCTAGTGGGAGTGGTTATTATTTGTTTGAACCCAAACAGATGTATATGGGTGACTGGGGATTCAGCTGAGCAGATACACCAGTTGGTGGTAAAGTTACCAAGAACAATGGTTCTTGGGGGTAGGTAGTGGATAACCATTAGAGGATATCTTCCAGAGTGCTTATTTTATTGCCTGGGGGAATGTCAACATAGAAAATATTTATACTCTAAGAAAGAAGTAGGTATAACTGCAAATATGTATATGTAATGTTATAATAATGCAAAAGAAAACATAAACATATCTGTATACAGAAATTAATCTATATACACATATATGGAATGTTTAAGTGATAACATAATTATGTATATAAGATATTTTGCACAACCAGGAAATGATCTGTGTTCATCTAACATTATCTGGCACACTTTCTCACCTCAAAACACTCAACACTTAACATATGTTGGTAATCACACATACATGGGCATATGAATTTCTGCTTTCTACAACTCCCCCCAAAAAGATAAAATACACACACACACACACACACACACACACACACACACACACACACACACACACACACATACGCACATACACACACACACACACACACACACACACACACACACACACACACACACACACACACACACACATTATTGCTGCACTACTGCTGGATTAAATGACATTCAATAATACCTTAAAAAGGTAGTATGGCAATGTCCAACAATTTAATTTATACAAAGAAAAATGATGATTGCATACTGTCATTTTATCCACCATATAAATGAAATGTGAATGAGATCCTTTAATGAAAAAAAAACATTTATGTGACAAAGGACTTTTGTTTAAACCAAACTTGTCAGTAGTAGCAGTAGCTGCTGTAATGCCCTAAGTTGATGTCACACCCCAGAGAGAGTGGTTCTAAACATGTAAGCTCAACCCTGCTCATACTTTCTTTGTTCTGGTTCTGGTACTTCATATAATGACAGCACCTGTAAAAGCACAAAGTTGCAGTCCAAGCTAGTCAGAAAAGGAGACCCTGATAATGCTCCACCTTCTTAGGGAATCATATTTGCATAAATTCCAAGTATGCACAAGAGAAAGTGAGTGGATAAAGATTGACATCTGGTAGGTGTTGGGTGACCACTTGTAACCCCTGACAGGGTCCACCCACTCCAATCAACAGTGTCGTCAAATCTAGGAAGACATACAGAAGTGTAGGTTCAACTAGCTGGCTGAGTGAGTTGACCAGGTAGTGGTGAGAAGGGCAGAATTATATTTTATGTATTATTATTATTATTATTATTATTATTATTATTATTATTATTATCATCATCATCATCAACATCATCATCATCACCATCAACATTATTGTTATTATTTTGGTCCTATTAAACATAGATTAGTTAGTTAGTTAGTTAGTTAGTTAGTTAGTTAGTTAGTTAGTTAGTTAGTTAGTTAGTTAGTTATCAGGAAAGTCTGACTAGGACAGAGCCTGTTTTCAGTTGAGGCCCCTGGGAAAAATGCTCCAGAATCATGTCTATGAAAAAAATAACTATAAGAAGATTGCATAATTGAATGGGCTTCCTAGAAGAAATAGGTCTAACTGCAAATATGTATATGTATATGTAATGTTATTATAATAGCGCAAAATAAATCATAAACATATCTGTATACAGAAATTAATCTGTATACACATATATGGAATGTTTAAGTGATAGCATAATTATGTGTATAAATGCAAATGTAACATATGTATGAGTAAAATAATCTGTATATACATGTCTGTAAATCACAGATATACATCTGCCTGTTTACATCTACATCAACTTGCTCATATATTTATACAGAAAGAAAAGGAACATAAAATATTTGAATGTTCACATAATAATGTAATGTGCCATTGCAGTACCTTAGGTCCTGATTAAATTACATGCAGACAGCTTTTGTAAAGAAATTATTTTGTTTGTGTAGGCTAGAAAATTATTAATATAATAATTGCAAAAGTTTGCCATTTCTTCCACAATATGAACTGTACAGACAAGATGACTGAACTCTTCTATTAGCACCATATCCTTGTCAAAGAGTTGGTTGGCAGAAAGGGGTAGGTGTTGGGATATCAAGTGAATAACCAGCACATGCTTTAATTAATGAGTTGTATTGTTTCTGTATACACTTTTAAATAATCACATTTTAATGCTTAGAATTCTTAGGCAGAAAACTGTAAAAACACCATCTTTTATACAGCTAAGGAACTGAAAGCTTCCTTGAATTGCTACATTTTTCTGTGTGTGAACACCTTCTGGTTGAATGCAATTCACAAAATGTTTCATTTAGTGTACAGTATTTTAAAACACCATTCCACCAAAAGTGTGCCAAATTGTGTATGATGTGTAGTAAATGGAAGGCTGCCACAGTATGAGAATTCAGATACATATTCAACAAAAGCACAGTAAGCTACTATTGCTGTAAAAGGAATGCCTTACAAATGAGTACTAGTCATATAACTAATATTAAGGAAAACAGGTGAAATACAGATAAACAGCAAGTGTTTTATGTCTTCTCTTTATAGCTAAAGAGAAAATCACCTACAACCAATGATAACAGGAAAGAAGAAATGTAAGGCTGGTCGAAAAAGCTGAGAAACGTGAATAAAGTATTAAAATAGCATTGTCTGTTTAACCGATTTAATTAATATTTATAGGAAAATAATTTATATGGCATGATAATTACATCATTAAAGTGCATTCAGCACATTATTGCAAGCAAAAGTGATGGATATGTCAGAATATGTGCCAGATTTCTGTCTTTGATTCATTTTGTTACTGTATATATAGAAATAATTTATACAACATAGTAACTGAAGCACTAGAGTGTATTCAGTACATTACTGCAACCAAATATAAAAGCTATCTCAGTATATAAATTGCAGTATTCAATCTTTAACAGATTTTATAAAATGTAAGTATTTATAAAAGATTTTTCAGTGCAATAATGCAAGCAAATGCATATCGCTCACAAATATGATCCTTATGTTTGTGTAATAGAATTCAACATATAAACCCCACCATAACCTGACAGCAATATACTTTCCTGCCAAATACAAATAAGCACTTGCCATAACAATTTCATCCAAAGTCTGCATAAACATTTCCCATGCATTTTATTGTACTTCAATAAAGATTTATAAAATAAAAAAATGCATTAAAGTAATAAATTGAATGCTGTGTAGCACGATGTTTGGAATTATTCTATTTTCTCTCTTGTCTCCCTTCCTTTTTTTTCTTCTCATTTTAATCATGCATTCCATTCTCCTTTATTATTTTTCCCTCCCATTTATGTTCATTTTTTTACAGATCCAAATCCTTTGGAACAAACCAGGCACTTGCCTCCCAAGTTAGGGAGCATTCACCCTCTGCCCAACTGACTTCATCACAGGGTCTGGGTAGTGGCACTGGTCCTCAGTCACCCTGGCACTTGGTATCCTGGCAAGCCTCACTGAATGGGGGGTTTGGGACATGGTTGAGGATGTACTGGAGCAGATCATGGATGTCGTGGACAACCACATTCAACTGGTCAAAGCCTCTCTTCAGCATGTTTAGGACACACTGCTTCAGTTTGTGCAGACCTGCACACCAGGACCCAACCCCTACCCCATTAACATCTGGGTCCTCATTGTACCACCATCTGGCAGTGGAAACATTTGAGGGTCTGTGGACTGGGACTTCTGCTGGCACCTGCTCTGCCCTTCTACTCTTATCTTTCTCTTATGATCTCTTACCTATGCCCCACTGGCACGACTCTCTCATATAAAAAAAAAATTGAAAAACGGGGGGGGGGTTCTCTCACACTCTCAAAAACATTGTGGTACTCGTGTCCCATGTCCCTCAGCACAGCCTTCTTCATGTGTTTCCATCTTTGCTGTGTGTCCCTTTTTTCAATATTTCCTATCTCCCCTTTCATTCTTTAATGTAACAAATAGGCTGTCCATATAAGGATACACATACATAAAACTTTTTTTAAACCCCTTTATTTTTAAATATTAGTAATAGAAGCTGCACTGTCAACATAGCCATGACTTTCGACAATATCCAAATACATATTAAGTAATATGACGCTTATAACGTTCACATAGTACTTTGTTTGTACTTAATGCTTAACTTTTAGAACTTTACGCTTTTGCCATAAATAGGCATGTTTTTAAAATGCCTTCACTTTTCCTTATTCAGTGCAAGTAACCTGTGCTTATCTTGTTTGCACACACATGTAGTGGTTCTCCCCATGAATAACTGCAAGGTAGCCCCAAACTGCAGGACTATAAATACCACCCTGATGTTTTTGTGCTGGCACTGAATTGTGAGGGAAAGACACTCATCTGTCTTCTGCTTGAAATCCAAGTCCTCGGGAGACCTGAATGCTGTATCTTTACTGACAGGCCAATTAACATTCCTTACTGTTTAATATAGCTGTGATCTGAACACCTCTGTGTTTTACTTGACTGAGCTTCTTAGAGCTTTTCGACAGGTCGTCTGCTGTTATTGCATCTACTGGACTTTTGACTACAAATCCTTTGACCACCTGATGACTTGACTTACTTCATTTAAGTTTTTATCTATTATTTACGTAACTGAAATTGTTGCACTTGAACTAACTACCAAAAGGTGCTATATTATTTTAACTATAAACTACTGCTACATTCTGAGTTGCTTTGTGAAAGAGAAAGGCCTGTCTATGCCTTGTATGGCAGCTTACTTTATTTAAAATCGTATGTTCTGCATTGCTTTTTATCATTTATTTCACTGCTAGGAGAAGCACCAGTTTGTTTGTGTTGCTTACTGACTGATCAGTGAGACAAAGAAACTCAGCTGATTAATTCTCCTTAGTACTTTATATTGCTGTGATCACATTCCATGTTCCATGGGTTCTCAGAGGTGTGTATTGTGCAGAGATGGGTAACAAGGTAACTATGTGAAAGGTCTGGACACACTACAGAGAGTCTTGACATATGGAGACTGGATGGCAGAAAGAACAGACTTATGCATATTAAGTCAGAGATGCCATTTTTCAGAATATTCCCTTTTTTTCTGAAGTATGGTGATCTTAGAGTTGTTATATATAAGTTTGGTGGTCTAGGGGCCTGCCTACGTGCTGGGTGCAGGGGAGTTGACCCCCCCTCCTGCAAAAAGAAGTTCAAAGGAGAAGAGTGATGTTTTGAAATTCACTGTTCTCCTGTGTACTAAATCTTTTTTTTCTTGGCTTGTTGGTACTTGGCATTTCAACTGCCAATATTTCATTAGGGAGTCAGGTAAGAATGTACCTCATAGTAGTAAACCATCTGAGTTAAGCTAAGGCTATTCCTTGGTGTGCCTGTGTCCCATTTCTGCCACCAGATTTGACCTAATCTTGGCATCTTTAGCACAAAGGAATGTTTTTTTCCTGCTTCATTAAACATGTTCAGACAATGTTGCTGTTATGTGCAGCTTATTTAACCGATTACTGTGCTAAGTGTGCTGCAAAAGCAAACCAGCTCCTATTTCCTTTTCTGATTAAGTAAAAGAAAAACGGTTTATCTTCTGCTTTGTATTTGAGATTAATTACTAATCCTGGTACTGCCATCAATAACACTTTAACTTAGGTTACATACCATGTATCCATTGAAAGGTACCTCTTATTAATTACTATTCCTTCTGCTACCAAAATGTATACTGTAATATAGGTCTGCATGCCAGATAAAACTGTAGATAGCTATTTCTCCAACATTACTACTTACTCAGTTAGCCATAGGATTACAATCTACCCTCACCCTATCCATACTTAACAATCACTTCTAGACACTGTGAGGCACAACGTTCTGCATGATACTGACAGACATTTACTTCTGTCCAGCTCTGATGTTACATGTTAGTGTTATAGCTACTTTTTATTAATTAAAGGCTAGCCTCTCCTCAAAACTTGTCAGTTTCCACCAGGTAGTCAGCAATGACAGTCATCCCACAACACTTTGCCACTTACAAAATAATTAATCTTTCTTTGTTGATGTATTTAAGAAATCTCTCCCTAAGCCTTCAAGGCCTCTTGGGCACAAACCTGATACACAGTCTGTACAGCAGCACAATTATATTCCACTGCATGCAAATGCAACACATATCACCATAGCACTGGCAGTTCATGTGTCTGACCCCTCCCAACGTCCTTAAGGTTTCTGCAGCCAGAAAATCCAAATATAAATGTTCTCATTATGGATGACTTAATAGTGAGAAATGCAAATACACCAATGCATAAGATGGACAATGAAATGGTGACAGTGAGGTGCCATTCCAGAGTCAAAATACATCTGGCTTCTCTAATCTCTTCAAACTCTGCACAAATATGACATGGTTATTCTACACGTGCGCATGAATCACTTAAGATACATATTCTTATACTGTATGGAGAGAGAAAA
The DNA here is from genome assembly GCF_019279795.1 of Protopterus annectens. NCBI lineage: Eukaryota > Metazoa > Chordata > Ceratodontiformes > Protopteridae > Protopterus > Protopterus annectens. Next base: position 1,509,756,620 of record NC_056728.1, read on the forward strand.
AGACATGGTGATGCTCTCAGAATATGCATCTCAAGTTTGTATGCTGCCAGTCCTAAACAGCATGTCACCCTGCTCAGAATTATGTCACAGTATAGATCAAAATAATTGACATTAATATTTGGCTGACTTTTATGCCATTTAAAGGTGGGGCAATAAATGCCCTCCCCCCCTTAAATAAGATAGTCACCAATCCGTTTTGTAAGGAACAGCCTGCTTCTGACCCTCACGGCTTTTATATGCTGTCCAACCCTTTTTATACCCCATTTAATATTTTTAGGCAATATCAGTCCTCTACCTCTACCAAACTGGCAGTTCCAATCCTGTAAAATGTAACACTAATGCTGTTCAACACTGCAAACCTTAACAGGAAACTGCCTCACTAGAAGCCTTCCTGTCCCTAGAAAACACTGATGTTAGTGTTATCACTGAAATATGGTTGCAGCACATTGCAAATTCACTCTTCTTATCAGAAATAAATGACTGATAATCCTGTAGGCCATCCAGTGGGGGCACCATCGAGATAGGTAGTGGTGTGCCCATATTTTCCACAGCTCAAGTTGAGCAACACAGAATTGTTTCCTTACTACCTTAGACAAATGTTGATTGAAATCCAGAAAACTATCTACATATGTACCCAAATCCCTGACTACTAGTTCTACTCTTATGTTGGTGTTATTGATGAGGTAATTTCATGGGGTAGCTGACTTCACAAAGGGTACTATTACACATTTCTTGGCATTGAGTTTGCTTTGGCACCAGTTGTTTGTCTGTGTTAGTCCTTCTTCAGGGTATAAGTGTCCAGAGGAAATTCTATAACTGCTTCTAGCTTGCAATCATCTGCAGAGTTGGTCAGGTAGAGGTACTTGACATAGCCCTTGTTTCTGAGAAGTAGATAGAAAAAAGAACATACACAGCACAAAGCCCTGATGGACTCCACTAGTGACCAGCCTCTATGTGGAGGTGACCTCCCCTATTCTAACTTCCTGGGTCCTGTCTGACAGATTACAGTGCATTACATAGGGGCTTATTCCTATATCTGTGACTTTGTTTCAATATACAGGTGGGGTATTGTATCAAATACCTTAACCACATCAAGATAGGCACAATTTTGTTCTCATCCATTGCCTTGGTGACCTTCACAATGAACTCTACCAGGTTGAGTAGGCATGGTCTTCTCTTGATGAAACCAAACTGGGTTGGATCCAGTGTTTGAAGGTTTTCTATGCAATTATTAATTACTTCCAGGATAATTATTTTATGGCTTGGAATACAAGAATGGCCAGAGTTATGGGTATGTTGTTCCTGAGGTCCATTGATTGTTCACAATTATGCAGAGAGAGGACTGCTGCCATACTTTTCTCACCTGACCAGTTTTTCCCAGAATGTCCAGATATTTGTCAGATATATTTTATGTTTCTCATAACATTTGTAGCTTTCTGGCAAATCATTGAGGACTAAAGTCACTAAATAATGACAATTTGATTTCAGACTTCATATCCTTCAGAAATTGATTCTAATGTAAAATATTTTATTCTAGCAACTTTCAAAGTTGATAAAAGCAATATTTATGTGCCTTTGTTGCCTATTGTTTTTGGCTTTGTCCAGATTTGTTGTGTTAAGAGGTTGAGAGGAATGACTGTTGCAGTTCTCCATTCATGTGATATAAGGCCTGTCTGGTGAGAGGAATGACTGTTGCAGTTCTCCATTCATGCGGCATAAGGCCTGTCTGGAGACAATGGTTAAACAGTGAATGCAGTAGTCTTAGACGGTGATGTTTTAGGCTATTTAGGAGGCTTCAGAATTAAAACAAAGCATCAGGTAGTATTGTTGGCGTCCACAAATGAAATACACCTGTAAAAAAGAAGAAGTACAGTGACTCACACAGCAGAAGTTAAACAAATGCCAAATACCAATAGGTAGTAATAAATAAACAACAATTTAATAAAGGTAAGTGGTTTCGCATTAAGAATGACAATGCTTCATCAGACCAAATAACAATACTACAAAAATGTCAATATAAAGCCATAAAACTCCTCCCAAATATGAAATTAATCAAAATCAATTACCTGTGTATGTGACTCACAAACAAGTTTGCTGAGAGGTTCAGTAGTGAGGGATGTTTGTGAGTCACATACACAGATAATTGATTTTAATTAATTTCATTGTTATTAAATTGTTGTTTATTTATTACTACCCATTGGTATTTGGTATTTATTTAACTTCTGCTGTGTGAGTCACTGTATTTCTTCTTTTTTACAAGTGTATTTACGATGCTTCCTTGGATATTACTGTGACCCTTCAATGCGGTGTTTGTGTCATTAGAGAGCATATCCATGTCCTGCTCCTTGATGATAGCTGGGGAGGCATGATTGATGGTATTTCTTGGGGGGCAGCCATGGCAAAGGGGAGTAAATTGGAGGTGAATTTGTTGACCAGCAGATTTCCTATATCTTGCAGTTCTGTGTATATAGCTCCACTTATAATCAGTTCTGCACAATGCTGTGTGCTGCCTTTTAGGTTTTGGACATGGCTAAAGGAAGACTTGTAGTTGTCCGTTGCCTTGGAGGCTATCTTTACCTCAAATATGGATTCAGTAGACTTTATTCACCCTCTTTATTGTTTGTTTAGATTGATGATAGTGCTTTTATCATACTGGACTAGCATTTCTAACCCTGGCTATGACTTTTTTGCTGAGTTTTGTTGTACAACCTGGTTATGTTTAGATTCTACCAAGGTGTTTTGCTTTTTGAGGTTTATTAGGTTTATTTCTGGTAGGGACAGCTGTCTGTATGCATTTATTGACATATTTGTGCAAGATTTCTGCGAACAATTCCACATTGTAAATAAAAAGAATTATGAAGAAAAAAAAGAAGAAAAAATATCCCAAAAGCTGCATGCCAGGTGCAACTGATTTTATTAAAGAAATCTGGCACCTCATTTTTTTCACCTTCAAAGAATCTGACATCATATCCACTTTTGCTCTTTTATATAGGAAGACCAGTCAATTAATTAGTATTTAATTAAATATTTTAAACATTATTTTATGTAAAATATTCACTTAATAATATTTAAATAATGCATACATATTATATTTATCACAAACTTCATAATAAAAAGTAAATGCTCATATATATCCTATAATTTATAAATGTACATCCTGGTTTAAATCCATAAAGTACAAAGTACCATAATTCAAAACCCTTCTAGTTTCTAATTCCAATAATTTACAAATAAACTCACCACCCAGAGGTAAAAAAGCTTAACCAGAACATTAAAAAGTCATTCCTGTATCAACACGATCATGTTTCTCCACAAAGTATTCAGCTAATGGGATACACATATTTCTACTACAAATGTCACCCAAAAGAGCCATAATATGAATTTTAACATTTATTTTTGATTGATTATCATGCCACTTAGGAAATTCACAGCTGCATCTAATAATATACACCACTCCCACAAACTCACAACTAAAATGCCCATTGGAAACATAAGCCCTGGCATTAAATGTTGTTCCATATAAATTTCTAACTTTACATCAAACCTTGCAATGTCCACAACCAAATGCATTCATCATTTCATATTGTATAAACTATGTTATACAATCAAAACGTTTTTTAAAGTTTATATTGTACCTAAATACAATAAGTATTCTCCTATCATGGAATTTATCGTTAAAGATAATTGGCATGTTATTACTAATGAATAATAGGTCAGTTCTCTTTTAACACAAGACTTAATATTTTCTTATGAAAGGTATAGTAATTTAAAATAATTATTATGTTTTGGTTTTACATAAATAACTTTCTTGGTTTTAACAAAACATCTTTGATGCTGGAAATGCATAGTGTGCTTTTAAGGCTTCATTCTTTATCATTTACAGCCCTCTGTCACTTTCCATGATTTAAGCACTTTCTTCAGGGAAACCAGCCTTCTGTAGAGTTCTGAAAATATTCTCATTGTTATTACTGTTGGAAAAGTGTCCTTACTTTTCATTTGCATGCTTTTTGTAGACCTTTTCCCTTCCAACATTATCTGCGAACCTTCTCCGGATCTGTCTCTCAGGCAAACATCGTAATTCTGTCAAATATGTTTAATAATTTAAGCAGAAATTAACATTTTTGCTATCAATGCTTGCTAACAAACACACCATTAACATTTCATCACGGTAACAACTCTTTGGCATTCTTTACCAGTATGGTTCTAACTCTACCATTGCAGAACTCAAAATTATTCTGCCCCCTGAGCTTGTCTACTCTTTGAAATAAAAATCAACAATATAATTAGGTAGCATTTCTTCTCTGAAACAGCAGGATAAGGATAGCTGCATATTACAAAAGCTAACAAAATCAGCAGGTTCTCTACAATTATAAAAGCCTTGCACGATGTGATAAATGAATGTGACATTGTCTCTGTGTTTCTGGTCATTCTAACTTGAGAAGCAGTCACTTCTATATATTTATTCACCCTCAAGATGTTATATTCTTAGGAGGTAGCCCTGCAGTTCACTATTACAAATGGCACATCAGAAAAAAAAAAAAAAAAAAATATATATATATATATATATATATATATATATATATATATATCTTCCTATCAGTTGATCAACCTTCCAAATTGCCAAATGCTATATGGCCAAGACCATATAAAGGACAATTCAGAGGGTCGAAACTAAAATACAAAAATAAAAAAATGTATTTTATTTATTTATTTATTTTTTTGCTTTTTGCACAGGAGCAAGCCCTCCTGCTAATTAAATATACTGACTCTGAGATCATACTACATAAAGGAAAATGGCAAATTTCCCATTGTGCAATGTACGTCAGTCTCCATTCACACTATTCGACCTTCCAAATTGGATGGTTGATCAAGTGATAGGAATCCACTCACACACACACACACACACACACACACACACACACATATATATATATATATATATATATATATATATATATATATATATTTTATTTTTTTTTTTTTACATGTATTAAAAAAATAAAAAGCTAAAGATTATTCCTTCATGAGATATTATATGGAAATTGTCATTGCAAATGTCATGTAAGTAAATGTTGTATGTTTGTGTAAATTCCTCTCATATCATTCACAGATAAGATTCACTTTGCATAACACTTATAGCATTCTGTTCTGGCATTACAGTGTCAGTGGGAAAAAAAGGTAACACACAACCTTTTGATGCTGCAAGATAAGAAAGCTGTAATTTCTCATCTCATGCCAAGTTGACATTACAATGCAGACTGAGGGGTATGCTGCACTCCTGAGCGTGCAGTCTGTCAATGACATACCTCATATTCCTGGGCTGTTAGTAACTCAGGTGCATGACAATGATCCCATAATGCTTTCAAAAAGATTAGGGATTTTCTTCAGTACCCTAGCTGAATTTCCTCCAGTCAGTAGAAATAATTGCTAGGATCTCCCCTGAAAAGAGGCTACAAACCTGGTGGGACCAACTTATTCAACATAAAAACAGAGTGTTAATTACACATATTATTTCATCAGCTTATGCTTTTTCATAGTATTTCAAATCAGAGTACATACATAGTCATTTGTATAATGCATAAAGTCTCTTCCAGCTGTATAACAGGACAGTGTAAGACTTTTTTTTTAAGGGGAACATTTTTTATTTCATTTTTTTATTAAATACATTTTAATCTCCAGCACATTTAATACATCACAACATTAGTTCCAAAAGAAACATTGCAATTCAGTGTGAAACACAGACAAACTTGAAATAGAACCAGTATTAAAAAATCCAGTCAATTAAGACACTCCCCGGGATTCATGAAGCTCGGCGCAAGGCCGGCGTAAGGCTTGCGCCGGCGGTGCAGTGAATAGCCGGCGCAGTAGCGCCATATACATATTAATGAGAGTGCACCGGAACCACAGACACGTGCGTAGTGTACGTGAGCGAGCCCAGGTAGGATGCGTCTGGAGGCGTGTCTAAGCCAGCATGAGGTGAGCAACCTAATGTGCTGACAGCCACGGTCCGCCCATAATAGTAATGGCAGCAGCCAGGTCCCGTGCAGAATGAAACGCACGTAGAGTATGCAACATAGTACCCGTCCCAAATTAACGGAGAAGCAAATACAAGCCACGAAGGCATAAGTGTACCCGTCCAAGGAGCAAAGGATACGCATAAGACCGCGTTTGTTCCGCAATGCACCGTCAGTGCTTACACTCAGAGAAGGTGTACAGCAGCATGTCAGCGCGCCGCACCAACATAGGAGCAGCGACTAAGGTCACCACCTGTCCCACTTTGGTTGGGGCAGTCTCTCTATGGCCAGTTGTGTCCCGAAAAAACGTATTAAAAATGGCAGATGTGCTAAGATTGTAGGACACAATGATATCCCGTATTTAATGTAATGGTAGCATGAATTGGTTATTTCTGTAACAGAAATATCTAAATGACACAAGAAACAGAATAAGCAAGCAAATTGCCACAACAATAAGCTTTCATTTAGGCAAACAAGTGAAGTTCTATGCTATATAGTGACTGTGTGTATGTGTCGGCCTGTAAAGTCAGATGTGAGTCCCGGAAATATCCCAGATTGGAAACTGGAAAAGGTGGCAACCCCAGTAGCGACATGGGCATGGTCACCAGGGTTACCTGCTGTCCCAATGTGCCATGGACAGTCCCTGATTGGACAGTTGTGTCCCTGCAACAATCGGAAAAATGGAAAATGACCTCCGATCCCCTGCCAAGAAAATTCCCGCAATATACATGTAATAGTAGCATAAAACATATACATTACTATATGAAACACAGACATGGCATAAGAAAATGAATAAGGAACCCAAATGCTTACAGAATAAGCTTAAAGTATGGCAAACAAGTGAAGTTCTGTCAACTGCACTAGCCGTGGGTATGTGTAGTCCTGCAAATTCAGAAGTTACCACATAACATGCCCCACTATGGGCATTGGAAAAGGTGCCAACCATAATGGTCACAAGCAGTAGTGAGAGTACATAGCCGGGTAGCTGTGTTGACATAACAACAGTAAGGAAGCAAGATACCTCAAACACAGGCAAACATGTGCATAGCAACATATCCCACACCCAGCAACGTCTCTGTTGGATACACTGGACGGCGTATGTTGAAGTGTAATATCCAGAAGCAGAACCCATGCATTCAGATGTAATACACAATAGCCTCATTGTACATGTCAGTCCCACCCATGTACACCTTTGCACCCTAACCTGCTAGCATCTGTGTGCAGCTATACACCCACACACAATGTGCATACCTGAAATGTGGTAAGATGTTTGTGTTAGGCAATGCCACGCGGGCAAATCGTACCCACATGTCACCAACCCACCTCAGGTACAGATATGTAAATGGCTGCATGTGAATGTGTCTGCAGAATGTGTACATCCCGCATGTGGTATGTACCCGTCCAAACCATATAGGTTTGCATACGACACGGTGCACATAACTGTACACATGTGGACAAGTCGGGTTGTTGGACCACCGCATCGATGATTAGCTATGCAGTGAAGTCGATCACATATAGCGGAACACGTGCCTACCAAACAGGACGTCCTAACAGGGTGCTACAGGCAAAGAAGGGAAGGTGGGACATCACATGTGGAGAGTAGCGTTGCCGGACGGACAAATACACACGGTCAAGGTAAAGGACGGAACAACATGCATATGGCCGGATGGCTGTTGTTCGAAAAATATATATAGAAACACATATGAAGTGCCAGTTTAGACTCGAAATACTATATAATGCATTGAATTGTACCATACAATATGGCAGTAGAACTAAGCCTGCATGTAATTGGTGAAGCTAAGCTGTAGTGTGATGGAATTCTGAACCTGGCAGTAAGCAGTACAGCAGGCTTATGTCTGTCAGCATCAATTATTTGCTGGGTTACAGAACAATAAATGTATGTACATGCATAACATCACTCCTTCCCCTGAGGAGGATGGCCTTGTGAGCTCTATCGAAGATAACAGTACAACTCCTTACCAGAGAGACAAAGCAACGTATTAAGAAATTAACTGTCCACTGTATCGGAACAGTCTAGGGTCCTTGAAACAGCTACAATCACAGAAGGACACTGTAATTTACAAGGTGCCTTGCAAGGCTGTGTTATTCTCATGGGAAAACATTTTAAAAGCACGACCCCAGCACCCACGTATGTATAGACTATTGTGGACCATAGCGATGGAAATGCCCTGTGACCGACCACGTCAGTAAGGTGGGCAAAAGCTGATTGTAAACACTATATAAAGAAACTGCTTACTGTATAGAGTCAGACAAAACTCTCATACTTGGACTGTATATTATTTAGCCTGCCTGTGTACACTACTAAAACTTTCCGAACCCGAGCCTCCTGTGTTATTGGCTGTCACTTAGAAAAGCCTACTGATAACAACAGTCTGGTTTTAACAACTTATTTGACATTGTGATCCTTGTAATCCGGAATTCCCTTGGTAAGCTACAGGTCAGAGTGCATGGCTGGTTAGACATCTACGCAGGAGAATTTGCATAAATGGTTCTTCTTGAATGAAAAGACCTCCGACTGAATTGTTGTGTGTAAAGAGGCTGTTTACTGTCTGATCTGTGGCTGAAAAGCGGAAAACTGGATCCCAAGAAGAAATCGTGCAGCCTTAAACAGGAGGCCCAGGTAAGGAGTGTTTGCCTCTTTGTCTCTATTGTAGATCAGGGACCAGAATACATTGTGTTTCTGTTAACAGTTGGGATAGCGGGTCGAAGACCTATCCAAATACTGTTAAATCTGAACATAGGTCAGGGGAACACACAGCAGAGTAAATAGTGATTGTAGACACTACAGTGGATACAGGGAAGGAGACACCACGTGGTATGAGAGAAGGGTACATAGCAGTCATATAGAGGATATGGGAGATTATTGAAGAAACAGATCATGTGATCCGCGTTTGACGGGTGACGTGAAGTATATGCAATCGCAGAGAGCACATAATGTGAGTTATGCAGCAAAATGGGGTAATAAATATGACATTGATGGTATATCACACAAAATATCGTTACTGAAACATTGTAATCCCTGAAAATGTGATGCACATGTCCTAGGGTAAACACCTGTCCCACCCTGAGAGGGACAGTCCCTCTTTGGCCAGTTGTGTCCTGCAAACAAACCGAACAAATGGCAAATGTCCTGATATCTCAGGAAAAACATTTCCCAGATATCTTTCAAAATGGTAGCATAAAACAGTAATTTTGTATCTGGAACAACAAAATATCATAATAAACAGAATAAGCAACTGAAATGCTCCAACAATTGGTCGCTCTCCTGGCAAAAAGTGAAATCCTGTCCTATGTACTGGCCGTGGGTATGCTTTTTCCTGGAAAATTACATGTTCCGAACACTAATGTCCCACATTGTGCATCTGAAAAGGTGGCAGCCCTAAGATGTGCAGGCGACAAAACAACGACAATTGGGTATCCGTCATGCACATAGGTGGATTGAGATAGTGAACCGAAGGGAACAGAACACTACAAATGGCAAAGCATCATACGTACACAGAGAAGATCATAATACAGTAGTACCGATAGCCCCCCCCCCCACAACCCCCTACCACCTCCGATACCACATCCAGGATATGAAGCGGGAGGGCAGGCTAGTCCCCACACGTTATCCTGTGGCAACAGAGGTAGCACAACGACCAAATGTAACAGAAGCTATTGAAACCACATCCCGAACTCGTAACATACCTAGGGACACCCGAGTAAGAAGACAGTCACTAGAACAGAGTGAGGATATCTGTCAATTAATTGAAGTACCGAACCCTCATGCAGGACAGGAAGTCCAGGACCCAACCCCCGTAGTGTATAGACCGTGGACACCAGAAGATATCTGTAAAGTCACAGAGGGAATTCACCATCTACAAAGTAATCGCTATTCACCATGCAATACCCCTGTATCTTCTGATCGGAAAACAAAGGGGGAATGGCGGATGGTACAGTATGTACAAGCTGTAAATCATGTAATAATACTTAGGGTAGCGATGGTGCCAGACCCACACACTATATTCAATGCTATGAACACGCCACAGAAGTATCTTACCGTGGTACATATAAGCTATGCTTCCAGATAGTCCGTATTGCTTTGCATGTACATTCAGGGTAACAGATACAGCCATACCCGGCTATCGCGGGGATACTGTGAAAGTACAACGATATTCCCACAGGGGATGGCTAGCTACATTCCGGTGTTAACTCCACCCGGGGCCAGTCAAGTTCTACTTTATGTGGATGATATTCTGCTTGCGGCCCCTACCCAGCAGCAATGTATGGAAGATACAATAGCATTATGGAGATATTCAGCAGAACAGGGACATAAAGTAAGCAAGCATAAATTGCAACTACAGAGAATACAGGTCAAGTACCTGGGATATGTGGTATCCAAGTAGGGTAGAACATCACATGATGATAGGAAGGTAGCAATTTCATAAGCACCCAAGCCAACTAACAAGAAGGGAATGAAGTCCTGTCTGGGCCGACTAACATTTGTCAAAGCTGGTTACCAAACAATGCTTTGGAATCCGCTGTATTGTCTGCCTTAATCTTTAATACACCTATGGCAGCACAACACATACTACACTGGATTACAGTAGAAGAAACAGCTTTCTGCAGACTAGAACGATTGATAGCTTCAACATCTGTAGTAGGTCTCCTGAATAATCATAACACATGTTGTCAGACTGTAGATTGTAAGCGGAGATATATGATGTCAGTCTCGATGCAACAGCATGGAAGTCAGCAACGCTACATAGCTTACTACTCATTGCAGTTGGACACTGTGGCATGGTCAGTGCCACATTGTGTACAGACAGTTGTTGTAGCACCCATGGCAGTACAGGCCCCGGCCTTAATGTTACTAGACCACCCTCTCACTGTGAGAATGTCTCATGCAGTTGCGATCAGTCTGCTGCAAGAGAAGATAGCATTCCTGACCCGTGCTAGACATCTGTCTTGTTTGACCCTACCAATGAGTCAACCTCATATGGTGATTGAACGTTGTACAACATGAAACCTATCAACGTCACGTCCAACACCTGTGTATGGCACACCACACAGTTGCCTATACGAAATGGATTAAATAACTACACACAGACATGATATCACTGATATACCCTTAGATGATGCAGAGGTGACAGTTAATGTGTACGGATCATGTAGACAGAGTCCTACAGGAACGAATCAAGTAGGTTATGCAGTAGTTATTGATAATGAGATTGTAGACGGCCAAACCCTGCAGCATAACGTGTCTGCTCAAGCAGCAGAATAGATAGCTTTAAGACGTGCTTGTACTGTAGCGGAAAACTGATGTGTGGACATATGTTCTGATAGTCAGTATGTTGTCTGTACAGTGCATGTTTATGAGCAGCAGTGGAAGAATAGGGGAATGATAACATCCACCGGTAAACCGATTAATCATGCGCAATTGATCCTGAATGCATTAGACTCCATTCAGTTACCCACTAAAGTAGGTAATTGTAAATGTGCAGGTCATAGAAAGCAACAGGATAACAGTAGGAAAGGTAAGGCATGAGCTCATGCATCTGCAAAACAAGCAGCCTCACAGTTGGAAAGTGTTTGTGTGAATGAGGAATGACAAACCTCAGACAGTTTAGAAGTAGAAATTTTAAAAACAATGCAAACATCAACTACGAAGCAGAAAAGCCGGTATGACGAAGAGCAATCCTTGAATACGGACTGCACATATCCACAGTGATAAAGCCAATATTAACGTCTAATGTATTCAGATATGCGGCTTTGTGTAGCCATGGGTAGAGACATGTCTCAACAGAGGGGATGGTACATTTGGTTAACAGAATACCCCTAACATACGGAATTACGAACCACATACAAACATCATGAGCAGCGTGTCACATTTGCAGTAGATATCATGCACAGGAGCATTTAAACCGAAGGGAGTGAGTTTACCCACACCACCATAACCGTTCCGTACTATTTGTATGGAGTTCATACATCTGAATAAATGTGAAGGGAACAAATACTGTTTAGTGATTACACATATATATAATCAAAATGGGTAGAAGCATTCCCAACCATGAATCTGGATGCAGCAGCAGTGGCAAAGGTGCCAGTAAAATAAAGTATCCCTAGATCTGGCATGCTGTAAAGAAGCTACAGTGACAATAGAACACATGTAGTGAACTAGACAATCACGCAACCTGGGGGATTAGTTTGCATTACCATGAATGTAAATTGCATGTACAACCCACAGTCAGCCTGACTGCTGGCGCCGTAAAATGGGATCCCGAGAAATAAGTAGAGGAGGTTGGTGGGTGACATCCAGACAAGTTACATGTGCTGTCTACCTCTAGCATTGCTGAGCATGACAACAGTTCCAAATGTAAAGTGCTGCACCCACTTCGAAGTAGTATGTGGAATGGCATATCATGTGCCAGAGTGGAAAGCTGTCATGCCTGCAGAGCCGGAGGTCGATGACTCATTAGCAGGTGACATGAGAGGATTGTTAACCAATAACACTGTTCTTCAGTTAAAGTCTTTTACAGATAAAGAGCAAACGAAGACGGACGCATAGCTGACACCAGTATCCTGTGTGTATGTCACTGTTATCCAAAGAACATTATTGCCAAGTGGAAATTGTGAAGGTCTGTACCGGGTACTGTTGGCAATGCCTACTGCAGTAAAGTTTGCAGAGAGGTCGTCCTGGGTCCACCTCACATTTTTCAAACCGGTAAAGGATATCAAGTCTGATTGACATCTTGTAGCTGATATACCAAAGAGCCTGAATCACCCGGGCAAGACTGTATAACAATACAAAGCAACCCCAAAGACATTTTGTTTGCTGTCCTAATGATTATACACCTATTAACCATGTTTGTGTTTACTTTACATTTGCTGGGACCTTACCTGCATATAACTACACGGATACAAATACCAATACGTGATGAACTGGCCACAGAGTGTCTTCCACACTTCAACAGATACCTAGGCATGACGCGTGTGCATATAGAGACTATGAACACTTTAAATTGCTGTGTTTGTACTGCCATACCTACATCATATGGAGGACTTCCGATGCATGTTGTCCCCTTGGGGATAGATTGAGACTTGTGAATATTTACACTTTGATACAGGTTCTGTGAGATCACAGGACAACGTGGCAATGTACTTACCTGTTACATAAAAAGGAATTGTATGTTATCATAAACATGATACAGTTTCAGTTGGTGGGAGTATTTGTAACATAACTGTGTCTTACGAATGTCATATAACAGCCAAAGATCACAGTACTACTTGTAGCACCATTCATTATTTGTATTGAAACATCATGAGAACAATGTGGAAGGATGTGCAGAAACATCCTGAATTGTATAAACAGTCCTCTGTTAGAGACAGGAAAATGTTACATGCAGAGGTAACCCGCATCAGTAGTAAAGTAGAATATTGTTATGTTGTTTGTGGGAAATAAGCATATCAATGGTTACCTGGGAATTGGTCCGGCAGTTGTTATTTGGGTTATCTGGCTCCAGTCACATGACATACTGCACAATTGCCTCTGGGTGCGAAACGAACTATAACACATATAGCTCAAAGAACAGGGAACACAGTCGAGAAACCTACTAATCCAGTGGGTGAAATGGAAGCTGTTCTGACATTCCAGTCTTCTGCAAGAGATAAAGGAATATCGATTCATATGGACTTGAGTGACAGCGTCATAACCTGGGCTGGAACACTCCCAGCTTGTGGAGTAGTGAAATAAATCAGGGAACAGAGGAAGTTATCAAAACCTGTCGGAGGAAGGATGAATGTGACTTTCCGCTCTTGAACTTGTGACTGATGAACTGGATGCAATGAGAACTGTTGTGTCACAAAATGTAATAGCGCACGACTGCACCGTGGCGCTGAGAATTGTTACGTGCGCGCTTATTGAAGAAGATCGCTGTGTACAACTACCACATGAAGAGACCAAAATCAACGCCCACCTAGAGGTAATACAGCAGGTGTCATCCATGGTGGAACCAGGCCCAAACCCACTGACGAACCATTTCCACAAACCATTGGGTGGATGCAGTCAGTCATACTGAATATCATGATTGCCATTTGTGTTTTTCTGCTCATATTGGGAGCATGTGTCTATTGTGGGATACTTTGCATGTAAGTATTAGTCAGGGACTCTGGCGACATATCTGTACCCGAGACTATGTATCAAGACCTGTAGTGGTATTTGTCAATAGAAAATGCAATCCTTCTTGAAATGTACAACAAATTACTTGCCTAGTTAAACGATCCACAGAGGAAGAGGCTAGGGAATGAAATAATGTTGTATATGTTTCTGGATAGAGTAGAAGCAATCAAAGGAGGGAGAATGTTAGCAAAATACATATTTAAACATATATATGACGTGCAACTTTAGAAGCAAATAGTGTATAATGCATATTATTCTACCTTACAATATGGCAGTACAGCTTATCATGCATGTAATTGCCTGTAGTGTAGCTGCAGTGTGATTGAACCCTGACCCTAGCAGTAACCAGTGCAGCAGGTGTATGTCATTCAGCATTAGTCATCTGCTCGGTTAGAGAATAATACATGTATGTACAGGTATATCTGTCATCCTTCCAGTGAGGAGGATAGGCTTGTGAGCTCTAACACAGAGTACAGCTGCTCAGCAGAGAGACAAAGGAACCTAGTAGGAAATGGAGTGAGGACTGGATCTGAACAGTGTTGGAACCGTGACAGAGCAGAATTTACCAAGTACAGTCTAATTGAATATGTGGCTCGCAAGGTTGTGCTATCCTCATGGGAAAACATTTAATAAGCATTACCTGAGCACTGTTGTAGGAATACAACGTTCTGGACTGTAGCGATGTAAATGCCTTGTGACTGACCACATCATTAATGTGTGCAAAAGATGATAGTATACAGAATGCTCATACAGATGTAACATGTATAGAGTTAAACAAATGTCTAAACTTTTACTGCATACTTCTTTGCCTCCTGCTGCACAGTAGTAAAACGTTATTAATCTCAGCTTCCTGTGTTATTGACTGTCATTGTGAAAATACGAATGAGTGTTACAGTTTGATTTAAAAAACTTAATTGACAGATGTGTACGTTCTAGCATGGGAATAGGTCAAGCCAACCATCACAATGTCCATGTGTACCACATACAAACAGCCAGTAACATGCAGTAGTAGTGCATGAAGGCATATATGACTGTGGGAATAGTACAGGACATATGGCACGTGCCAAGTGCAGATGCATGACACAAACCCCAGGATGGGTGTCCCTGCAAAGAGGAACATGTGCCAACTACACCTCCCACAGATGTACCGGTAATAAAAACACATGGCAAACACACATACACACTACTGTCCAACACATGACTGCAATGGAGCCTGGTCAAACACCAACATGAAGCATGCACAAACAGGGACTTGAGTAATGTTTGCCTTAACACCCCCCCATAGGCCAAAGAAGAATAGAATGGACATATGCATGTAATGTTGTGAAGGATGTGTGGTAGTCCTCAGTATCACAGTGTTAGGGACACAGATACACTGTCATCAATAGTGACGTATGTGCACTGTACACAGCATACCTGCATGTAATACAGAGGACAATCATGTGCCACAGAAATATACACTGGAGAAAGAGTATAGTGGATAGACAATTGTAAATGTGACAAACTATGAATATAGGTTCATACGTCCATAGGTACAGGGTAGGCCATCATCCCAGGGT
>NC_056728.1:1509772871-1509782871 GCF_019279795.1 Protopterus annectens
TTGCTTTTGCTCACAGCTCTGACGTACTGCGTAGGCTTATACATGCGCAGTACATCAGAACTGCCGCGGATAACAGACAGCGGTGGAAGGGAAGCAAGGAGGCATTATACAATGCCATTATTTAAGAAAAGTAATTATTATTTTTCTTAAATAATGTAATTGTACAATAGCAATAACCCACTTCTGGGTGTGGGTAATGCTGGATTTACCCACTGTTGGCTTTGTTTGGTCCCTCGGGCTTTGCCCTCGGGACCAAACCATGCCAACCGTGGGTAAATCCAGCATTACCCACACCCAGGCGTGGGTTATTGCTATAATATATATAAACCAGCTGTTTTGTTTGATCAGATTTTTCTGATGAAGTGTTTGTACAAAAGCGGAGATTAAAATTTTTTTTATGCTAATACATCTTGGGGTCCTTTGTTTGAAAGTGAACTATTTCTGTTTTAATTGGTTTATGTTCACTGGCTCCTAAAGTGATTTTTTGGTATTACTGTTTTTGTTGCACTGATGGCTGGCAAAGCAGAGGATTCTTTACTAGAGATGCTGTTGCATTCTTTTCCTGGTACCCAGGACAAGACTCTAATAGACTTACTAAATTCTATGCAAGAAACCCAGAGGAAGATTGTGGTCCATTTGGGATAGGTACAAAGTGGTAATATCCAATGGAATAGTTTTTCAGAACTTTACAGTGATTCCTTTGTTGAAGCTGAAACAGTGAAACATTTCCCTGTTAGAAATAACACTTTAACAGGGGGCTTCACTTTTACAAAAGACAATTATTGTGATGTTAATGCTGCTCTTAATTCTGAATATAATCCTTTTGCTGTGACCAGTGAAGTCATTGATGAACCATAGTATGATTTGAATGTGGAAGAAATTCTGGTTAAAATGGAAAGAAGTTTGACAAAATATCAGGCAGTAAGTTTGGAAAATCATTACTTTGAATCTTGTATTTCAGTGCAAGTAGTACTGAAAGGTTTACGTATTTTCAAAGTCCCTAATGGGGTAAAAAATGAAGATTTTTTTCTTTACTGAGCTTGTTTCTTTTTTCAATAAAGTGGACTTGGACTTTTTAATGCTCATTATTCAAAAGAATAATAACTTAGTGAGCTTAGAATTCAGCTAGAGACTTGGGATGCTGAATTACAAGAGGTGCTCACTAGTTCTATTGAAGCTAGAGCTCAGTATGAGTGAATGCTCATTACAGTAGATCATTAAAATGAAAAAAATTGGAGCGTGATTGTGTAGCTTATGCTAACAAAACTGCCTATATTCTTCCTACTGGTCACAGCAAAAAAGTTAATAGAGACAATAATTATAAAACTGTACCGACCCGATTTGTTGAGCAGCATCGCCCTTTTAACCAGCATCAAAAAGGGTTTAGAGGGGTTAACCAATCATATGCTCGTGCTGTGATGACATCAACTAATAGGGGTGGAACAGCTGTTCAAATGCAAGTGCAACAGATGCCAGCTGACTTTAGGAATAGTAATGGAGAATTTCCAAAAGCAAGAAACACAAGTGTTACTTCTAACAAGGACAGTGTTAGAGAACTGGACAATTTTGAGACAATTGAGCATTCAAAAAACTTAGAGAAGGTGAGGGTGGCTGTAATGAGTCAACAGGTGCCTCCAGAAGCTCAAAACAGGGCTCGTACTCAGAATAAGGTAAAAGCAAAGTAGTTAATGATGTTTGTAAGCAAATAAAGTTGTTTAACTTAAGTAAATTTAACTTGAATGAACATCATTGTAAAGTTTTAAAAATGGGCTTAGGTTATATACCAAGCCATCGTTCAAATCTTACTAAGACGATATTGCAGCTTAAAATGTATACTAGGAAGTTAAATTTAGCTTTTACTTTTAAGGATGTGGCAGTAAGAGATAGTGGGTATTGCCTTAACAGGCCTTCCACTTATAATCCAACATTGCATTTTACTATCAAACAGTTTGAAGCATTATGTAAAAGGGACATTAGGTACTTATTGAGTGGAAGAACTGTCAAACCTTATTTTAATTTATCAAATGTCGAGTACAAAGTACTTAAAGAGCTATGTGATGCAAAAATTCTAAGATGTATGAAGGCTGATAAGGGGGGTGGCTTAGTGATAATGGATGTGGAAGATTACTACACAAGTAATGAAACAATGCTGAAGAATGAAAATGAATATCAAGAAGTAACAATAAGTGACATTCGTGGTAAATATAAACAGGTATATTTAGTATTGCATAGTATGGTTTTAAACAAAGAAATTGATGTAGTTTTATACAATTATTTTTTTACTAAACATCCATGTATAGGTATCCTGTTTGGGATACCTAAAATTCACAAAGACCAAAGCCACCCCCCCCTTTCTGACCTATAGTGTCAGGAGGTAGTGTTACAGAAGGTATTTATATTTATTTAGATACCATTTTAAACCCGTTAGTTCAGGAATTAAATTCATATTGTCATGATTCATGGGATTTTTTGAACCATGTTAGAAATTTTGCAATCGAAATGCCAGATGATGGAGAATATTTTGCTTTAGTTACAGTGGACATAGTTTCCTTGTTTACTTCCATTCCCACTGTGGAAGGAATTAAAAGTATTAGAAGTTATTTAAGCAAATATAGTGACATGTCAACTGAACAAGTAAATATTAACTGTAATTTCTTAGAAATGGTATTGAACAATAATTTTTTCTTCTTTCACGACAAATATTATAAACAAAATAAGGGCAGTGAGATGGGGACTATTGTAGCCCCAGCATATGCGAGTTTGGTACTAGGATGGTGGAAATGTGAGCAGTTACTGAGTATTGTAGGTTACATGGACATTTTATTTTGTAGATGACCTGTTTTTTTTATTATAAAGAGTCAATTTAATGCTGATGCCTTCATGGGTAGTTTAAATAGTTCTTTTGAGTTCTTGTCTTTTACATTAGGTTGTGTAGGTCACAAAGTTAATTTTTTAGATATAGAACTTATCTAGGATCCTTTGAGTGGTAGTTTTAACGGCAGTATTTTTATTAAAGAAACTTTTCTAATAGCTACTTACATTGAACTAGCAACCATCCTACTTATATGAAATGTAACATTCCTAGATGAATATATATATATATATATATATATATATATATATATATATATATATAAGGGCGTCAGTTGTGATTAGTAATGATAGTGTCTTCCAAACGAATTGAAGTTTATTACTCAATTATTTGTGGAAAGGGGATACCCTGTAGAAACATTAAATCAGGCTGCCATTGAAGTCTCCAGAAAAAGGAAGACACTGTTTCCACCTATTTTAAAGAATGGGCTACCTAGCAAATTAAATTAAGTGGATATTCCCAGTAATTTTCCTCAGTGTTGTTTGGAAATGTCAGTAAACACATGTAACATCAGGAATATTATAACACAAAACTGGCGGATTATTAACAATCATAGAAAGTTAAATCAGGCTTTGGGAAATAAGCCACACTTTTTTAAAATTAAAACACATACCCCCGGATTTGCTAACCTTCCCTGCAGGACTAATCTAGTACTGCATGGAAGAGGCAGTTTAAGAGGAGGATGGCAGCGCACCATGCATATTAATGAAGGCGCACTGCCTGAACTCCTAATGCTACGCGGAGTGTGTACAAGTGCAGGGGGCGTGTCTGAGAGCAGAGCTCTCAGAATAAACACACCCCTGCAAAGTAGAACAGACAAATGTGCAAATAAATGAGCAAGACCGCTCATAAGTGTCCGTATATCTCCACCAGCAGTCCCCATGTGTTCAACAGCAACAGTACAATCAAATAAAATGAAGAAACCATTGTATTTATTTTTTTTTAAATCCCCAGTACAGCTAAACATAGGTGCGCAGGTTTGCCCAATGCTTAGCTAAAGTTAAAGCAGCTGAAAAGGCTGAAGAGGATAACAAGGGATATATATGCAAATAAAGCAGCACAGCAATGGTGCAGTGGTTAGAGCATCCACCTAATGAACAGGCATTCCTGGTTCACGTCCCACTGCAGCACATATCATTTTCCATGTGAAAACTGTATATGAACATATATTTACATCTTTTTGCCCTATAATCTACATAATAACATTGAAATGTGAACTGGAGTAGTGCATGAAATGCACATGTGAAGTGTCAGTCATAATGAATAAGGCACTAGTAATCAGGTTTAAGCACAAATAAGCAGTAGTAAGCGTGTCTAAATGTGTTTGCATGGTGGTAAGCATTGCTTACACAGATTAAGCAAAGTAGAAGCTAACTGAGTGTAAGAAACTGTAACCGGAAGTTAGCAGTGCTTACCATCGTGCAAACCTGCGCAAACCCGCTTATAACTGCTTTAAAGTGCCTTAATCACTCTGGATCCAATGGCCCATGTTCTGCCCAGCAACAAAATAAACTGCTTCTCCAAGGTGCAAACTCAGGACCCTGTACATTATAGTCAAAGTAGTTAACCACTAAGCCATCACAGCAATAGATGTGCATGAGGTATCAGCAAACTAATTCTCATCACAGAAAATCAAACCAAACATGTTAACTGAATACATGTACAGTGTGAAGTGGTATAACCTGCTACATAACATAAATATGTGAACTGGAGTACTGCAATAAGGCCAGATGTGAGGTGTTATTGCAATAAAGTGTTGAAGTTCCCAGGACCCCATAAAGCATATGTACACATGAATCAATGATACAAGACACATATATAACATGTAATGAAGAAGACATCAATGCCAAAAGGCAAATATCATGCAAATTGAATATTAAGCACTGCTAAGCATTGCACAGCACTGCTGCCCAGACTACTTGGCAGGATACTATCAGTGGGAGAAACAGTGTCAAGCTGCAAAGTCTAATCTTAAACAAACTCATGTTCATCCCTAGTGGGATGACATCAAAAATTCTGCTAAAAAAAGTCCTTGGGATAACATACCATGCCTTACAGGTAAGCAAAGAAGGATATGTATGTTTGTGGACTGAATGTGTTGGAACCCTGAAGATCCATGGGGTGAGACAACTTACATGATGGGCCCTGAGAAGTGAAGAGTGGGCAATGCGTAGTGGTGTGGTGAGATTCGGATAGAACCTGTAGTAAGGATGATTGATGTGGAGGAGGGAGGGGGTGGAGGGAATGATGGGCAAGACATTATTGGTTGAGCTGTGCCGGGGTTGGATGGACTCATTCTAATGGGACCGCCCCATGGATGTAAGCGAGAAATGGGGGGGAGACAGGAAGGTAACTGAGACATACCATTTCCCATGGCAAAGCACAGTATGAGTAATATGTATGTTGTATATCCCATGGAATAACATATATATATATATATATATATATATATATATATATATACAGATGAACTGGAGTACAGCTGCCATGAATGAACACACACACACACACACATATATGTATATATATATATATATATATATATATATATATATATATATATATATATATATATATATATAACCTAGAGTACTGCAGGAAATGCACATGTGAGGTGTCAGTATCATTATGCATAAAGCAGTAGTCAGGTTAAGCAGCAAGAAGTGGTAGTAAGCATATGTCTGCACCTGTAAGCGAGTATAAGGCTGTTTGCATGGGTTTGCATGAAGGTAAGCACTGCTAATTTCCAGTTACAGTGTCCTACACCCAGTAAGCCTCTAAATTGCTTAACCTGTGTAGGCAGTGCTTACCTCTGTGCAAACCCGCTTACAACTGCTTAAAAGTAAGTTAGTCACACTGTATCCAATGGCCGTTGTTCTGCCTAGCAAAAAAATAAACTGCCTCTGCAAGGCTCAAACTCAGGATCATGCACACTATAGTCACAGTAGTTAACCACCAGACCATCATAGTAATATATATGAATGAGGTATCAGCAAACTAATCCTCACCACAGGAAAGTCAAACCAAACATGCAAACTGAATCTATGGACAGTGTGATGTTGGGCAACCTTCCACAGAACATAAATATGTGAACTAGAGTACTGCAGTAAGCATAGATTTGAGGTGTTATTGTAATAAAGTGTAGAAGCCCCCAGGTCCCCATACAGTGTATGTACACATGAATCACAAATACCAGAGACATATATAACCTGTCATGAAGAATAAATCATTGCCAAATGGCAAATATAGTACTAATTAACTATTAAGCAATGCTAACCGCAGCACAGTTCAAGTTAGTAAGTTTAAGCAATGTGTAGGTGATCCAATTCAATCTGCCTAGTGGTATACCTCTTTAAGCAGTGCCAACCTCATGTAAGCAGGTCTGCCCATAGCTTAGCCTATTCAAAACTGGCCAATCATGGGAAAGTGAGGGAAATGGCCGTATTTAAACCCCACAGGTGGGAATACTACTCATAACTGGTTGCAGCTTTCTACTGCAGGCAGAATGGCTGGTGTGGGTGAAGACACTCAGTTTAGACTGCAGCTCTGTGGCATCCAGGAGTCCAAAATCATGGTATGCCTCCTGGTAAAACACCATGATCACAGATGACTGCAGGACTAGTACCAGGGCTCACAGTATAAAATGGAGGCCTGGGACTGTCTTGCCTGTGACCTTACCAGTGCCACAGGTATCCCCCAGACTGGTGAGCAGGTCAGGCACTACCATGCTGACCTGAAGCAGTGGAGGGGGGATGTACTGAAACAGTGTATCCAGGAGTCTCGGCTGATACCCAATGCCCCAGGACTGAGTAAGTACTCATTCGACTACATAGTAAATAATTGCCTAGCATGTGTATATTATGGATAGGTATGGCTAAATATCACTGTATTTCTCTGACAGCTGCAGATGAGCGGATTGCGAACCAGCAAGCCCATGATGCTAGGCTGCAAAGGCTGCATTGCGAGGCAGATTAGTAATCAGTCTGCATGTACTGTCATAAAAAATAAATATAAGAGCCTTAGAAAGTGTACCAGTAGAAATAAATGTGTAATAGTCTGTGAATAAAGGTATAACCCCTGGAGTGCTTCTGTTTACTCTTCTCTCATACGTTGGCTATCTGTTTCATACTATAAATAGTAATGTTGCATCTTAAGCAGTGTCACCCACACCATGGTATGCAGATAAAATGGGCATGAAGTCCTGCACAACAATATTGGAAGTGCCAAGAAGTCAGTTATTTTGTACAAGTTAGGGAGACTTAGATAGAAAACAGTTGAAAGCTGTGCATCAATTCCCTGATAGCACAGTGTACTGTGATGTTAGCTCTAATATTTTGTCACACACAGCAGGGGTTTGAATCCTGGGAGTGCTACTAAGTTGTATGCATAATCATACCCCACAACTGTACTGATTTTGAAATAATGTTCAGACAGAAAGCTGTATGCATACTTACACCCAACAACAGTACAGTATTTGCTAGAATGTTCAAAATGTACGTAGTATGCATAATCATACCCCACAACTCTTCTAATCTGTCCATCATGTCCAGATAAATGGCCCATATCACCAACTTGGTACCCTGTTCACCTGAAAATCCAGTGTGATGTTCCAAGAATTGTAGGCAGCTGTCAATGACATATAACTCATATTCAAACGTGTACAGAGTCAGAGAATGTATACGGAAACAAGCTTGTCATTCTAGCACCTCACCCAAAGTGTATGACAGCAGCTCTCAACATATATTGCATTAACACCTGCAGCCTGTCACGCCTGTATGTAAGACACAGGTCACGTATATAATAATGTATAAACATACCAGTGTACACTATAAGGCCATTGTGTAGTGTAATAATACATGTAAGGGAAAGACCACTGCAGTGACTAAGAATGTTGTGAAAACTACAAGGATATATTAGTTGTTAATTGAACTCTCTCTCACCCCTACCATATGTGCATAATAACCCAATGACAATCCTCAACTGGTATGTGTACACTACAAGCCTTTGTTAGGACATATGTCCTAATGGTTTATAAATATTCACATTTGTTTCTATGCATGTGCCATGTGAAAATACACCCATATTGGTGGCCTGTTGCTATCAATGAAACCTGCATGCTCTTGTAAGGCCCCTGTTGTTCCATATATGTATGTGATCTGCTTGCTCTGCAACTGTGTTAAATCTTGTGTGTTGGGTTAATGGGAATACTTATGCATGCTGTTATAACTAACCCTGAATGCTGTTGAGTGTTACTAACCCATATCTGTCATAAACCTGTGACAACACAGCTCGTATCAGAAGACCGGTCCCAGCAGACCCACCTGTCCCACCTCAGCTGGCCATGGCACTGGGCACCAGCACATCTGGGGCCCAGACTGTGACCTCCTGCTCTGTAGGCCCTGTGCTACCTTCAGGTGGAACCGCTGAAGGGGATGGGGCTCACCCCCCCTCGGAGCTGGCGAAGAGGGGAACCTGTCACCCATCAACAGGTCCAGGCTGTGGTGCGTAAGGAGCTCGATCTGGAGTATTGAGAGCGACTACACCAGCTTGAGGGCCGAGTGGTGATATTAGAGGGTGAGCCTGCCCCTCCTACACAGCCCCCAGCACAGCCACCATCAGGGCCGTGAAGGTGCAGTGGTGACTGCCCATGGGTGGGGACCACAGTCCCACTGTTTCCAGATGGGGACTCATGGGGTTGTGACTTCCTAACACCCCTCCCCATCCAAGGTGTTTACCCCCCACATGTGTCATATACCAGCCCTGTATGCGTCTTGTTTGTCTTGTCTGTTAACCTACCCAACCTACCTCCCCAAATATACCTACTACTCCTACCCAACATCCCACTCTCACCTGAAAAAAAAAAGGCAATCTGTTCCCACAAAAAAATCTCACCCCGTACATAGCTGTCCATTTCACACACATGTCCACTGGACACATGTAATCTGGTCTAAATGGCATCACAATGAATATATGTTGTCCTCACCCCTCTCCCAGGGGGTTGAGGGTCCAAATGTACCTGAAAATATAGTGTATATGCACAGCTGTTGCTGTAAAAGAAATGGGCAGCTATGTACCTTTCCTACACCCTTCCTGCACATGCCTAGCTATTTTCCCCTACTGTCTTTCCCTCTTTGTGCCCTGTTTTTCACCACTATCCTATCAACCCCTTTTTCTTTTCTTTTACAGGAATTAGTGTGGCGGTAAGTGGCAGTAAACACTGTTAAGCAGTGGTAAGGCAGGTTTGCACGGGTGTGCCCAGGGTAAGCTATGCCTACACAGGTTGAGAAATTCAAAGCTAACTGACTGTAAGAAAACATAAGCAGAGGTTAGCAGTGCTTACCATCAGGCAAACTCGTGCAAACCCGCTTACAACTGCTTAAAAGTGCCTTAATCACCCCAACGTCCCTTGTTCTGCTCAGCGACAAAATAAACTGCCTCTTCAAGGCTCTAACCCAGGACCCTGCACTCCTTACACAAAGTGATTTACCACTAAACAATGGCAGCTATACATAAGCTGAAGTTTTCACAAACATATCATGCAGCACAATCAGTCAACAGTACAGGAAATGTATTATTATCACACCACATAACCTGTTAATACAAGAAGTCTGGACAAAGTATGCCACACTGTAGGTACAAATAGGGATATATGTCAACTAATGCTCTGATACACTTAAAATGTTGCTTGTGACACAGTTATATGTATTAGAACACATATGTAGAAGGATATGAAGTATGAAACACAAAACTGTTGCCACAAGTTACTTACTTCAATGCTGTGATCATCCATGGCAATTGCCAAGTGACTGAAGAACAGGCCAAAATATGAGCCAAACATGCATGGACATATGGACAGATATATATATCTGTAATTGTAGACACATAGACAGCTATATGTAGGTATATATATTAATGTATGACTCACAAATAATCATATAACAGCAATTGTATATAGATACATACATATGTTCATATTTATGTAGATATATATATATATATATGTGTGTGTGTGTGTGTGTGTGTGTGTGTGTGTGTGTGTGTGTGTGTGTTTTTATAAATATATATATATATATATATATATATATATATATAGATATATATAGATATCTATAGATACATATATATAGA
>NC_056728.1:1509787871-1509792083 GCF_019279795.1 Protopterus annectens
TAACACGCACTCCAGAGTCCTAAACCTAATCAACACATTACACAGAAGCTACTGGAGGGATAGGGCCCTATTCTGGGGAATCACCACACTCTGGAGTGGACTACCCATACATGTCAGGCAATGCTACTCATTGGCCCTCTAGACAGAAACACTTGGCAATTGGATGGAGAATAGGGAATACACCCTGGATAGCCTGTGTGTGTCACAGCCTGACAGGGGCACAGGAGAATATCATTAGTGGGTGGTGCATTGTAGGGAACCCCTCTGGCTAGGCTTATGTAGTCCCCAGGACCAATAGACCAGTACACACCTATGAACCTATGTGTACCACAGCCAACATCAGCCAGGGCTCAATCATGGTCAACAATGGTCTCTACATTCACCATAGGTACAGTGCATTGTCTCTGCAGTTGGTCTAATGGTAATCTACCACTCATACATGCACCACTGATGATGATATATGTGAATACACATCAAGCAGTCACTAAACACGTGCCCACATGTGATCCAGGAACACACAGAGGCCGTGAGCAGCAGTGGTAACACACCTGATGCACAGAGACACATCCTGCAATGGTGTGTACACCTGTGAGATATGGTGCACAGTACATGCCAGGGTGCTGAACAGATGCACAGCAATGCTGTGAACATGGGTGCAGTGGGTTCCAGGGGGAGGGCCATCACCTACAAACAGAAACCATGCATCACAGCCATGTATAATGTTGGTAATGGGGATTGACTACAGTTGCACTGCATGCTGTTCAGCCCCACATGTCCTTCATGCTGACGTGTGTAATTACAAGTATGTGTGTGATACTGTACTGCACCATCGCCTGCTATTGTGTGTGTTATGGGGTTGTGGGAGCTGTCTGTACATGCTGTCTGGTGGAGTGTATGGGTTGCCATGTATGTCGACTGCATGTGTGCATGTCTGTGTGTGTGGCCATGTCTACACACATGTGTGTGTGTGTGTGTGTGTGTGTGTGTGTGTGTGTGTGTGTGTGTGTATTTACTGTTTAGTGGTGTTGTACAGGTCTTACAGTCTGTTCCCTGTTTTCCCCTCACAGGTGGAGAGGTGGGGCTGGGTCCAAACGCAGGGAATCTGATGTCACTGATACAGACAGTGACCATGAATATAGGTGTGTTGAGGCACAGGAAGGGGCATGATGACCAG
The DNA here is from genome assembly GCF_019279795.1 of Protopterus annectens. Lineage (NCBI taxonomy): Eukaryota > Metazoa > Chordata > Ceratodontiformes > Protopteridae > Protopterus > Protopterus annectens. The sequence continues at coordinate 1,509,789,046 of NC_056728.1, forward strand.
CAGTGCTCCTACAAGCACCCCTGCATATCTGCCTATGTGATACCCCACCAGACATCTGGCTATGGCTCCTGTGTCCTGACACATGTGCCATAGATACCCATACATTACAAGATGGGTTGCAAACTGGCTGAGTGACAGAACCCACAGGGTCAGAGTTGCTGGCGCCATGTCAGACTCAAAGCCTGTCACAAGTGGTGTCCCACAGGGCTCAGTCCTGGGCCCACTCTTGTTTGGCATCTACTTTTCTGAAGTACAAGCAAACACAGGAGGGTTATGGCTGACAAAGTTTGCAGATGACTGCAAACTGGGCCAGAGTCGAAACACATCTGACACAGATATCCTTCAGAAGGGTCTCACAGAAACGGATAACTGGTGCCAGAGCCATGGCCTAAAGTTAAATGCCAAGAAATGCATAGTCATTCCCTTTGGGAAAAACAAGGTTACCCCTAGCTACCATATAGGTGGCAATCCCCTGATCACAGAAGAAGTTATCAGGGACCTGGGAACCCAGGTTGACAGTAGCCTTCATTCGACACTCATATTGCTAAAGTAGTTAGAAGACCTCTACTGCCCACCTTATCATGAAGGGATTCACATCTAGATCAAGGAGGTCATAGTCTCCCTATACTCATCACTCATCAGACCAATGATTGAGTACAATGCCCCATTTGGAATGTATCTGACCCGACACTTGCAGCAGCTGGAGAGGCCACAAAAGTTCCTCACCAAAAGGATAAAGGGTCTCAAAATCTGTCTTATGCTGCCCGACTGAAAGAACTCCAGTTATATTCAGTTGCTACCGCTTGCTCAGAGGTGACCTGTGCTAACATACAAGGCCATGTCAAACCCAGATTTGATGAACATGCTTCATCTCAAAAATCTAGATCCTCAGAGCCACAAGGGCGGAGACTTAAACCGACACGGTTATTAATAGGACGTGCTGGAGGGATAGATTCATCACCCAAAGACTCCTATGCTGTGGAACAAAATCCCAGTTTATGTGAGGCAGAGCACCTCGCTGGCCTTGTTCAAGAGGAATCTTGACCAATGGATGGGAGATCGCAGACACACCCCAGGGGTTACCTCAGTGTCACTGCTCGACAGAGGCACAGCAAAATAATGGGCATAGTTTCTCCAAACTAAAGGGGTGGCGAAGCCAAACCATGGGCTAGGCTTGTAAATGCCCTCGGGCAGATAGCCTAGTATGAACCTATGAACCTATGACCCTATGAACCTATGAGAAACTGTGTGCATGCAGACACACACACATAAACAACGAACCTAGGGCAGCCACATACCTGCACACATGACATCACCAGTGGCCCTTAACAATACTCAGCCCCCCACACACACACACACAAACACACACACACACACACACACACACACACACACACACACACACACACACACATACACGTTGTCAATTGTATGGTTCAGCCTAGGCCTCTGGCAAACCAACAACACACCCTGTGCATATAATGATACCTGTGCCTTTCCCTGACATCCGTAACATGGATGCAGGGACAGGCTGACATGGTTCTGATGCACAGGGTGACTGTACAACAGTGTAGCAATGGAATGATGTGTAGCATGTTGTCAGCAGTAAAGTAAAATGTTAATATCTTGGAAGGTGTGGCTGTGCAGCCATGATGCATAAGCTTTAATTAACAATATTGTTTTGTTGTCACCAGTATCTGTTCATATTATGTTGGGTTTGTCCATGTGCCACATGGCTGATGGGTGTAGTGGTGTCAGCAGGCCACACATGAACACACAGGGTGCCAGTTCTGACATGCATGGGTGCATGTCTACATGGGTGTGTGGTAGTCAACTGTGCCAGCAGGCTGTACAAGGGTAGGCAATCAGTATACCTTGGCATCAGGCCACATGACAATGGTCTGCATTGTGGCTCAGGCCTGCAGTTACTGCATTTGCCCACACAGGTGGGTATTGCACCCCCCATCCAGTCACCTGGGTGACTATTGTGTGTGGCCAATGCTGTACACCACATGCCATGTATGTGTTCCTTAGTGCATGATATTGATGGTGTCCTGGATGTGCCCACCTCCCACATGCATGTACTGTGACATGTGGAACTGCACCTGGGGTGTCTGGCCCATGTTGTAAACACAGATTATCATCAGATGCCAGTCTTGCTCACTTGTGGCAGGAACTGGTAATGGGCAGCAGGTTTACCCTTCACCTACATTGATGGCATGCCAACAGCATTCCCTAATGTCAGTGTCATCTGTCCATACAGGACATGTTGTCAGGCATGGTATGTCCATTGTGAGTTACATGTGAAGGCACCATACGTAGTGCAGGTGTCCATTGGGAAACATGCTAGAGGTGCACTGTCTGCATGTACATGCATATTGGACAGATAGGCAGGGTGACATGCCCTCTGTAGCCCACTACTATCACTGCATAGCTACTATCAGTGGCCAATATGCAGTGGACACTAGTAAGTGTAGTGGGTGGTACACATGCCATGGCTGGGTACAACAGACAGTGCCTTTAGTTAGGATGTAGTAGAGGTAGAGGACTGTACACATGAAGGTATGTCCCTGTGCAGGTAACACATCTGTTGCACATGCAATCCCACCAAGACAGGATAGACACAACCACACAGTGCTATATATGCAGTCTGCAATGTGGATGACATTGAACATGCTAACATCAGGGTGTATGTCCCTCTCCCCACTCTACTGCGATCCTCACCTAAGTAACATGTGTGTGCCAATGCCGGTGACATAGACCTACCCTTAGAAGGGTGTGAGGCGTTCAACTACTGTGAATGGTGTACACAACAACTGACCACCTGTTTACATACACTGTACAGTATTACAGACAGCTATGTGGGGGGATGGATGCAACAGTAACTGCAATTATGGCATTTGAGTCCACAACAGCCACACCCAGTGAGTTATAGCAACCGCAGTAGTGCTACAAGCCTCCACAGTGTGGAGGAGGGCATCGACACATCTATGACGTGTGAAGGACTGTATGCCCATGGGATGGCACATGTGGTTCAT
>NC_056728.1:1509792583-1509807583 GCF_019279795.1 Protopterus annectens
CCCCCCCATGCTTAAAAGCTTTACCTTTTTTCCCCCCCTTTTTTTAACCCTTTTTTTCCCTGCTTAGCTTTTACTCTCCTAACCCCTCCCTGTCTTACTTTGTCTCTTTCTGTCTCTCTCACTCCCGCTCTGGTGGATGTGGAGAAGAATACCTGCTTTGCTTAGGCAGCAGCTTGTGTTTTGTAAGTGATGCTCATGATCAGCTGATGGCCTGCACACGAATTGCAGTCCCCCACTATCTGACTGCATGTGGAACAGCTGTGATGACATTCCCATAGCCAACTGCATGGAAACACACTCCTATAACTAGGAACATCATATGGCTGTTGGCCCTTTTCATTCACTATGAGCAGGACTTTATGTTGGTGTTTGGTAAACAGCATCACAGATGGTAGTAGGACATACCTCTAACAACATACACTGTGGAGACAGGCCAACAAACAGCATGGCGATGTTCCAGACATGACTACAGAAAGTAAGCTGCTCTTCTGCATTTGGAGTAATGTTAGTTTAACAGGGTTTGTGTGGATATGGCTGGTCTACATGATTTAATACCTGTCATGACAGTGTTATGTGTTTGAGGAAACTCCCACCTGTAGGATTATCTGCAGACTGGCCAGTGTTTGGAGTCTTATGTGTCTTGTGTTACTCACAGATTACCTACCTTAGAACTGCAGAAGCATAGTCTGTGAATTGCAGTCAGTACATGGTGACAGCCATGAGAGTTACTGCCTTCATATCCCTCATAGGAAATATGTCACAACAAACCCTGTTACAACAGTAAATGTATGAGGTTATCACAGCAACATGTCAATATTGGCCCTGTGTTTGTGCCTCCAGCCACAGCTCTGTCAACCTTTGTACATATGTCATGCAGTAAGAGGTGCATATGTTCAGTACACCATTATTTATTAACATCCTACCTGATAACAAGCCAATCAGATATCAAACTGCTAGACATGTTATGTATAGTAGGGGTTATATTTGTGGACATAACCTGGGCATTCCACAGTATTGTGTACAGTAGTGAGTTCTGTACTTATGGTGATTGTAACAGTGTGTGTATTGCAAATATGTACCTTGGCCTGTGTACAGACTGTGGTAGATGTCATTGTTCTTGATCCTGTTCTATCTGATGTTACATGTTGATCCAGTGTATGCTACCCTATCGGCTTACATGTTTGTAGGGCCATAAATACACATGTCCCATACCACAGACATGCATTGAACCACAATGTGTAGTGGCCCAGTAAATGAAGGGTTAGTGTGAGTGGTACATATGAGGATGGTGTTGCTCAGACAATCCATATTCTGTAATATTAATCTTGCTTACCATATGTGGCTATATTCACATCAGTTGTGGATATGCACTTTGATACAGGTGTCTGCTAGTGTGTGCTGTGAGATGCCTGTAGAGCCTGCTATATTTGCAGGTACATGTGCATTCTCCCATAAGAAAATGTACCAATGTTGTGGCAGTCTGTCTGTAGTTTGTACAGTGCTTTTGTTACATACCCAGCAGCTTAGTGTACTTACCAGTGTGATTTTATGTCCAGTTATTGCTCAGATGTGCTGCTGCCAGGCCAACATAACTGTCATGTATTTCTGACAAAGCAGTGGGATGCAGTGCAGATGTATGCCACTAACTCGTGTAGTATGTGGCCATGTGACCTCTGCACCACTGGTTATTATGGGTCAGAACAGACAGGAGTGTGTGACTGCATAAACTGTGTGGACATATGTATTCCAGTATTTACATGATATACTCATTTTCATGGCTGTTAACATCCACATTGCCTGGCTTGTTCCACATGTATTGCACTAAGGGGTTCTGTGGATACCTCTGGACTGACCAGAGTGTGTCAGACTGTCCAAATGTATCGGTCATATCTCTGCTGTATTCCACAGGACCATTACTGTGATATCAGTGGTACTGTACTATGATGACCTTAGGATGTCTGTCAGTAACTGATGGTACATGTCAATAGCAGATGTGACCTCCAACACACATTTCTGCTAAGACAACCCCTGTTACAGTAGCAACCGTCTACATATATACCTGCAATATATACATAACATCCACTTGCACTAAAAGGTTGAGACAATTGCTGCTGAGGTAAGACTCCACTCCATGTTCTGGACATATGTTAAACATATATGTGTGTGTGTATATATATATATATATATATATATATATATATATATATATATATATATATATATATACACATATATATATATATATATATATATATATGTATATATATGTATATATATATATATATATATATATCCATATATCTATGTAGATATATGCACATATACATATCTACATACATATAGTTACATATACATACACATACACACACACACACACACACACACACACACACACATATATATATATATATATATATATATATATATATATATATACATATATGATTTGTATATATATATATATATATATATATATATATATATATATATATATATATACATATATATATACATATATACAGAGATCTATATATGGCAATATACAGATGCATATAAATATATATATATATGAATATATATGTATGTACATGTACACATATATCTACATATGTATATATATATATATATATATGTGTATATATATATATATATATATATATATATATATATATATATATATTTATATATATGCATATCCTTATCATGTGTAAACATTACTGTTGTGTAAACCTTCCCACATGTATCACATCATATTTATCTGATATGTGTATATTTAGATATAACAACATATGTGATGCAACAGTAATATCACTAACAAGTACTAGACAATTGTAAAAGTCACATCAATTGTTCAATATTATTCAATATGTGTACTGACAGATATATTGGAAAAACAACAACTAATGTCACAGCTGTCATGGCGTAGTGGTTAACTGCTGTGACTATAGTGTACAGGTTCCTGGGTTCAAGACCTGTATGAGTTGTTTGTTTTGTTGCTGGGCAGAACAAGGGCTGTTGGATAGAGAGTGGTTAAGGCAGTTTTGAGCAGCGTTAAGTGGGTTTGCGTGAAGCTAAGTGGTGCTAACCTACTGTTAAACATACAGGTGCTTACACCGTACAGGCTTTGCTTACCAGTGCGCAAATGAGCTTAGCTATAATATTGCAGCAATGCTGACACATGATAATCATGGCTCAACCCTGGTAACCAGTGCTCACATTCTAGTCTGATAACATAGCAGGATAATGACATCTGTAATAAGTGTATGTATTGTCATGTACATAACATGCATCTATGTGCTGTCATTACAGTAGCAAGGGGTGTGAGTCTGCTGTCTGGGACACTTGAGTATATATGGCTTGTAGAACACTCTTATCCATGTGAATGTGTTACATACATGGGTAGTACCCCATGTTATATGCAGTCATACCAGCATGTAGTGTATCATTATATTACTACTGTTGACAGTGCTTTCCCAAGTAAGAGTAGATTGCTATTTGTAGTAATTGAAACAAACACCCCCTGCATGCAAAGATGGACTCTGAGTCATCATTGTCATTTTCCTGGTGTACGAGCTGTGTCTCATTAAATATTTCCTACTGGATAATGATCTGACATGCGGAAAATAACTGTAGACTACTGTGTTTATAGCTCATGTCAGTGAGGGCTGCCATCATGTAGTAAGGGCATACCATTCAGTGTCAGATGTCTGTATGTCAACACATTCATCCTAATGCATAGATGGTTGACTAGCTGATGTCTGTCAGTCCTCTGTGCAGATGTGGAGATGTCAGGTATCCATCTTGGATACTTACAGGCAGTCTATGCTTAACTGACACTGACATGTCTGCCCAGCTGTGTTATAAACGCCACAGATAAGACTCCACACCCTGTATACACCACATGCCATGGATACCTCAACTGCAGTGCCACAGTCAACAGAACATGCTTGGGTACAAGTCTCCAAGAAAGACACTGACCATGTTATGTAATACATGTTGCATACATGTCAACTGGAGCACCTCACTGGCCCTTTGCAAGAGGCACCCAGATGATTGGCTGATGCATGTGACTCTCACCTTGAGCATCACCCCAATGGTGTCTGTTGATAGATGGCATACTGGAAATGGCAGGTGGCATGATACTACCATACACACATCCTCTACACTTCCCATCTCTCCATGGAAAATAGTCTGGTCCACACCTATGAACACCTGCACCAATGCACCCCAGTACTGACAAATATGTATGTGTGCATTACTGAGGATATCAGTGCCTGTGTGTTTGTAGACCTTTAGTTGGGAATAGCCTGATGCCCTTCACACCCACCACACCCCCTATTGCCATAGTTAGATGTGGCTGCTGCTGTACCAGACATTACATGTACCTTGTTACTGTCTTCTCCCTAAGGGCTACCTGGGTTTTGCAGTACCAGCACAACACTGTTCTACAAATGGGTTGATAGGCATGGGATACCCATTGTGTTCTGGCAAGTTTATGTGTGCATGCGTGTATATATGTAGGGTACAGCATTCAGAGGCCACATACTCATACTACAATGAGCATGGCCACACAGTATTGGGGATAGTGATGTTGCTGACCATAGGAGGCATGACAATGCATCACCCTACTACACCTGTGGCATGTGCTTTCTATGCATTTCCTGTAGTAACACGACTCCACAGCCACAAGGAACAAAAAACCAAGACCTGATGTGGAATACGAAAATCCTTTATTCTAGTAGGTCCAAGAGAAAATAAACACAAGCGCGCCGCTCAGGATAATCCTGAGCTTTTTCAAGTGAGTACAAAAGCATTTGCTAAAGCCACAACTTTTATATAACCATGGAAAACACATTAATTGAAAACAAATGTTGTCAATCAGTTGTTGGATTCCTTAAAGGTAGAAGGGCTAACACTAACCAGGATTTTCAGCGGAACCCTGCAGGACCGGGTTTGGGGCAGAAACAAGTACCCAGGACATGGATCCCCAGGCATTGAATGACATCCATATTATTGAAGATTTTAGATTTGCAAAGGATGTTGTTTTTAATTTCAATTTTAATCCTGACCCTGACACAATCACTAACAACATAGTAGTACTAAAAGGGAACTGTATTAAACTAAACAAAGACAACTTCACAATATACAACTACACAGATTTAGATCTGGAAGAATGTGCATTTGATGTTTTCACCCGGGGCTTACAGTTTGTTCCTCACAAACCAATGAACTTGACTCAAGCACTTGTAGAATTGAAACTTTTTACTAGAAGTCTGAACCTTACTCAAATCTTTAAGGGGCAAAAAACTGACGACACAGGGTTAACACGCAGCAGTCTAATTAACCCCCCCCCCTCCCAATTATTCTCTTTTTTGAAAAGCTGGTTGAAAACGAGTTTAGAAAATTATCCAAAGACAAACAATCTTTTTCTGGATGTAACTTATCCATGCAAGAAACTGAATTCATCAATTATCTCAAAAATGAGAATGTCAGGATTATGAAGCCAGACAAGGGTGGAGGGGTGGTGCTCATGTTTACTAGTGAATATGAAGCACACATTTATTCCATGCTCCAGGACAACGAACAATACGACACGGTATCCCAAAATGAAGTCAACATTGCTTTTGCTCAGATCGACTACTATCTTAAAGATCTTTTATTACAGCAAGCAATAAATGAGAGGGTGTATAATTATTTGCATGTAGAAAAACCCAAGATATCGGTCATGTTTGGGATTCCCAAAATTCATAAGGGAACTCATCCTTTAAGGTTCAGACCTATAGTATCAGGTGCGGGAGGTGCCACTGAGCCCATTGGTAAGTTCATTGATCACTTAACCAAGGCTTTTATGCCCCTTCTCAGCCATGTTTGCAAGGACTCCTGGCACTTTCTCCGTGATGTTCCTGTTTCCTGTTTTTCGCCTGATTTGATCATGATCACCATAGACATTAAGGACCTCTTTTCAAGCATTCCTCACCAAGAAGGTCTAGTGTGGTTTATAGAATTTCTCAGTAATGAAACCAGCCTCAACAATAAGCTTACAAATTTACTAACGGAGTTGATGGAGATGGTCCTGATGAACAACTTTATTTTTCAATGGCGAACTAACTGTTCAGGCAACGTAAAGGGGTCGCCATGGGGTATCTTGTGCCTCATTTTATGCTAACGTGGTGTTGCATAAATGGGAACACACATTTGTCTTGATACCCCCCTGGCAGCAACACATCCTTTTTTACAGACGCTACCTGGACGACATTTGCATCCTCTGGGGAGGCTCAGAATGTGAGTTCAAAGAATTCTTCCAATACATCAACACCTCGACTGGTTTTCTACAATTCACATACACTGCTAGCCCTCCAGAGCTCCATTACTTGGACATTACCTTGTTCAAGGATTTCAACCTGAATACTTTCCATTCTAAATTATACCGCAAACCCACCTTTTCATTGTTACACTTTGATAGTGCACATCCCTTATACCAGAAAAGGGGAATTATTAAAGGGCAACTCATAAGCGAGTAGAATTTCTAGCACTGATGAGGACTTTGAGCTTGAAGTGAAAACCTTGCGAGCCTTATTCCTGGAAAGAGGATATCCCCTAGAAATGTTTATGGGTTTAGTTGATGAGATCAAAGTGTTGAGGAGAACCTTATACACACCTGTTTTGGGAAAAGGACCAGAGCTGGCAATTCCATCAACTTCCAGAGTATCCAACCACCCCACAAACAGCTTTATATACACCTATTCATCTAGTTCCAAAAAATGAGGAAACCGTCAAAAACTACTGGCCAGTCCTAGCCCTGTATGAAGATTTCAAGGACCTTTTACCCCCCAGACCTACTTTCGTTAGAAAAAGAGGTATTAACTTCAAAGAAATTTTTGCAAGGAAACCAGATAACAAAAAGAAGGTGAAACAATCTAAGATGGGCACTTACAAATGTGGCTCTTGTAGCCAATGCCATGCTTTAATGAACGTCAAATCCATGTACATTCCATCCAGGAGGTTTAGGACGAAACCAACTGATTCCTACTCTTGTGGAACCAAAGGGGTGGTATACCTGGGTATTTGTACCACGTGTTCGAGTTTCTATGTGGGGAAGACAGAAAGAGAATTCAGGAGACAGATCTACGAACACTTATATGACATGGCTAAACAGAAAGAAACTAATGCTTTTTTTAAGCATTCCCTTCTTTGCCCAGGCTCTATCATCAAATTCTTTGTTTTAGAACAAGTGGAACCGGATCTCAGGGGTGGTGACTGGGAATCCACCCTCGAGTGCAAATGAGCTAGTATGGCAATTAAGGTTAGACACAGGGAGACCACCTGGATTGAACAGGACTATTAGCATCAAACCTGTATTAAAGTTTAGAAGGGCACGATTATAGTTATTCCTTCCTAACCAATTAGTTTTGTTGTCCCATGTTTACAAACACTATGCCCTTGTTTTACTACCACCTGGCACTTGCGCATCTTATCAGAACACATGACTCAGGGACCCAAGATTCACTAGTTTCCTTTTCTCTAGCTCCCACGCTCTTTTTCTTTGGTTTGATAACCTGACACTTGGTCCAAGGGTGCCTTTTTTGATGTGAATTATGAAAAAGAACCAAGACTCCTATTACAAACTAACATTAAACAAAATACTCCCTAACACTTCTAACAGAATTTTATCTCCCAGGTTCATCAGAACTTATGGATTTCCAATGTTTCCAATAGCAGTTTTTTAACTATTTTAATTTTGATTCTATCATATTTTAAACAGCGTTTTTAATGTTTTATAATTATATATGCATAACCCAGCTGTTAAATATATATATATTTTTTACAACACAAGTTTTTATCTTATGTTCAAATTAATGCAAAGCCCCTTTAAGGAATCCAACAACTGATTGACAACATTTGTTTTCAATTAATGTGTTTTCCATGGTTATATAAAAAGGTGTGGCTTTAGCAAATGCTTTTGTACTCACTTGAAAAAGCTCAGGATTATCCTGAGCGAAAGCTGTGTTTATTTTCTCTTGGACCTACTTGAATAAAGGATTTTCGTATTCCACATCAGCTCTTGTTTTTTTGTTCCTGGTGGCTGTGGAGTCGTGTTACTTGGATTTCTGGCATTTTTTTGGATCTTCATTTCTCTGTAGTAGCACTCTTGGGATGGACAAGGGGTTGTATTGCAGTCCTGGTCAATGTATGCTGGCGGGTATGTCAGAGTGTTATCATGGGTTGCAGTGCATACAATATCCACAGTGGGGTGTGGGTGCTGAGTATACTGTCTTTGCACCATAGTACCCCCAGTACATGTCCCATGTACCAGGGTATGTTGACCACTGTCACCATCAACCATACAGGCAACTGATAACACTATCCAGCCCAGTTATGCACGTGCTCTGTGCAACCTACCTGTAACACAATGAACACACTGACAAGGTAGTTAGCATTGACAGGCCCAGGTCTCTCAGATGTGTGTCTGACTGTTATGTATTTTTCAATGTGTATATGATGGTATGTCACACTATGTATTGTCCATAAACAACCATTACATCCTCCATTACCATATTGTACATGCCTGGGGATGTTCTGCATGTAACATGTAACCTGGAACATACCTCATCCTAAAAGCTGTGTGCTGTGTGCAATTAAAGTCACACACATCAGTAACACTACATACCTAGGTTGGGATCTAGTCCTAGTGTTGCCAAGTAAGAGTGTGCATGTATGTGGAGGGATCTACTTTAGTTTGCAAAATATACATATCCCAGGGGGTCATCTGTCCAAGAACTGCCTGGCAAATGATAGCATTCCACATGTACCATCCTGTGGATATACATTCCATCACAACTAGTGTTAGATGTGTAAATGGCCTCTTCCCCACTGTATAGATGTGCAGCAATACTGGGGTTGGTATATATAGCTGGGTGTGGATGTTGTGGACACAGCCAATATCATTGCAGTTACTGTTGAGTGTATCCCCTCCATGTAGTTGGCCGTAATACTGTACAGTTCATGTTAACAGGTTAGGTAGTTGTCAATCACACTATCTCTGCTTCTACAGCACCTCTCATCTCCAGAGGGTAGGGGTGTGCCACCCACACCAGCACATATATGTTTACTGAGTTGAGGATTGCACTACATTGGGGAAGGGGACATATACCCTGCTGGTACCATCGTCAGTGACATTAAACTAGCGGAGTGCTTATGTGTTGTGAGTAGTCTGGCTTGGTGGAATTACATAGACTACAATGGGTTCCTTGCACAGGTACATACATCAACGTGTACAATATTCTCTGTGTAGTGCATCAATACCAAAGCCTCTGTGTGTGTTATACACAAATGTGGTGTGTACTACCCAGTACAGCTACCGTTGTCCACTGTAGAAGGGTGGCTAACAGCAGCCACCATGCATTCACCTGTATACACCACCCCTAGACCTATCAAGTCTATATTACAAACCTGAACGCTTACCTTATTGAATCCGTAAACATCGACCCATCCTTATCAAAATGTGAAAACATCAAATGTCCAGAATAGTGAAATCAGAAACGTCGAATCGTCATGGTTGGCCTTCTGTTGTAAAACTCCATAAGGTAAGTGTGCGATAGTTATGGACCTTAGGGTTAGGGTGCGAGTTAAGGTAAGTGCATAGATGGTAATGTATGTTAGATTTAGTGTAGGGTTTGGTTAAGTGTATGTGTGTGGATTATTTAGTTTGTTTGGGTTTAGCTTGTTAAGGTAAGTGTGCAATAGTTACGGACTTTAGGGTTAGGATGTGGGTTAAGTGCATACATGGTGGTATATGTAAGATTTAGTATAGGGTTAGAAGTAAGGTTTAGTTTAGGGCTAGAAGTAGGGTTTTGGTTAGTGTATATATGTGGTTTATTTAGTTTGTGTAGGTAGTATGTAGCGGGCAGTGGGGTGGGACAAGTATGATAGTTCACCGTTTTGAATTTTGCGGTTTAGTGCATTTGGTGTTTATGCAGTTCGATGAGGAGGGGTCGACATTTAGGGATTCGGCAAGGTACGCGTTTGAGTTTATAATATAGACCCGACCTATCAGCCAAGTGGCACAGGCAGTAACTGTTGCACAGACCTGTGGCATGTGTTCACCTGTACCTAGGATATGGCACAACCAAGGTGTCGCCACCATGCCATGCCCCTTGTGAGATATGACAGCAGACCATCCTCCTGCTAACACATGGACACCTACAACACAAACAGATAACATTAAGGAGACCACAGTCACTCAGTGTTAATAACAGCTATAATGGATCATGGCTGGACAGCTACACTTCCTGACATGTAAGCATTAAACTTTACTGCTGACAACATGTTACACAACAGTACATTGGTACACTGTAGTGCAGTCGCCTGGTGGATCAGAACCATATTAGCCTGTCGCTGTATTGATGTTATGGATGACAGGGATGTGGCACAGGTATCATCATATGCACAGGATGTGTTGTTGGATTGCCAGAGACATAGGCTGAGCCATATGTGTGACACCATGTGTGTAAGTGAGTGGTTTTAATTACTAATATGGCTGTGGTGATGTGGTGTGTGTAGGTATGGGGTTGCCCTAGCTGTGTTTGTATTGTGTGTGAGCAAGCATGCACACAGTTCTGCCAGGTGGCTGCCCTATACAGGTGTTTGTTGGACAGCTGCAGACCATACCTGGCAGGGTGTGCAGTTCACCACCGCCGGCCTTGGACACAAGAACTTTGCCTGCCAGGGGTTCCACTGGGATGTCTAGGTACAAGCCACGATATGGTACTCTCCCCTGATGATGACGTATGCCTACTGGAACTAGGTCCCTCCTGGGACTGGCCAGGGCCATGTACACGTGGCCTGCTGTGGTGTGGTGTGGACAAGGCCCCCCCTGCAGTGCTGGGGCTGGTACTGCCACTACGGGAGCAGCTTGGTGTCCTTGCACATCCACATCGACCTGCAGCTGTTGGTATTGCTGGCTACATCCACGTGGCCATCGCACCACTCCCACCACATGCTCTAGCATGGACATTCCACGGTCGATGAGTCCTACCATCTCACCCCACCATCTATCCATGACCTCTGTATAATAATGGAGGGCACCTGCAAGATCACGGATGTTGTCAGTTACAGCTGAAAGAGTAGCCCTCTGCAGCCTCAGACCCTGTCTGGTGTACAGTTCCATATGTGCCTCTACCTCCATGACAGCCTGAAACATACATCTGGTGGTACCAGATGTGGCACCTCTGCTAGGTGCACGGTGACCAGCAGCCCTCCAATGAGCACCCCTGTATATCTGCCTATGTGGTACCCTGCTGGACATCCGGCTACGGCTCCTGTGTCCAGACACATGTGCCATAGATACCACACTGTCCTGTGCATTGCCACTAACCGCCAACTATCCCTCTGCTATGGCCACTGATAATGGGTTATCTATAGGCACTGTGACTGTGTGCAGGGATGGGGTGGATAACAAGGGGATGTGAAACGATAGTGCAATTTCAGCTTCTGACAACCCCGCCTGTGCCTCAACACACCTATCAGCATTTTCAGTGTCTGTATAGAACTCAGCATAAGATTGCCTGCAGGAGGGACCCTGACCCACCTCGCCACCTGTGAGGAGAAAACAAGAAATGCACTTTAAGACCTGTATGTCATTGCTTAACAGTACACACATACACACACACACACACACACACACACACACATACACACACCCTGACATTCCACCATAATACTTACCTATCCCTGAGTTTATAGACTGTCCCAAGTTTATTCTCTTAAGTTCCCCATCCTGATTCAGACTTGAAAACTTACACTCATTAATGCCAATCATTAACGTATCATTCTTCTAATTGCCTAGACAAGTGATCACAAAACATGACCTGTAACTCCATTACCTCTTTGACTTGATAGGAGTCAGTTTTACAAAGACTCACTGCTGTCATTCAGTGTTCACACTGGGTTTGTCCAGACATCGTGAGCATGGCGCCCATATGTTAGGATCTACTACAGTCACTCAATAATGTCACGCACTGGAGTGTCATAAATCACTATTGCTCAGTAGATGCAAGATCAGTTGCTCTATTAACTTATTATGTGGACTACAGTAATATTTGGAAACGCTCAATGGTGTTGTCTAGTAATTGCCCAATGCATCTGTAGTGCTGCATACATGGGTATTCTTGTACCTTTCTGATTATTGCAATTATAATAGTATACCTGGAGTCTAGTTTCCCTCCCAATGCATGCTCCATGCTACAGACCTTATTATACTATCAGCTGTCCTGAGATTACATGTCAGACAAGTAATCCTGGTGTCTCATGTGTCGTCCATGTCCATGTACTGCACGATATCAAAACAAAGTCGCGAGGTATGAACAACCCCACAATCACATGTGCATACATGGACACACACACAAACACACACACACACATACACATGCACATCCTACATACATCAAACCCCCCTCCACTCCACCAGATTGCACTTACAGACAGAATAACCCCACACACACAAACACACACACATACAGATGAGGTTGCATGAAGATTTACACACAGACCTCCCATTACTCATCTCTCAATATGCATGTCATATGGTACTCAACAGCATGCAGTGCAGCTATAGTCAATCCATGCTAGCAGCATTATACATGTGTGTGATGCATGGGCTGTGATAGTAGGTGATGCCTCCTTCCCCTGGAACACACTGCACCCATGTACACAGTATTGCTGTGCACCTGTTCAGCACCCTGGCATGTGCTGTGCACCATACCTCACAGGTGTACACAGCATTGCTGAATGTGTATTACTGTGTCAGTTTTGTCTGCTCTGCTGCTCATAGCCCTATGTGTTTCTCCGACACATACCAGGGATGATATGTGGACAGATGTCATTTGTGAATGCCTGATGTCTGCTTTAGAGATCTCATCATCAGCGGTGCATGTATGGCCAATACAATACAATTACACTGACAACCTTCAAACCTTACCATGGCTATGGGGAGTGTACACACCCTTATTGATATGACTCCCTCTTCCTTGATATGCCATGGAATCACATTATTGCATATGTTAGCATTACATGAACCTGATATGTAACATATTACCTGTACAATCAAATGCAGTGTCAAACAAATGTGTTAGTTGTGCAGATGCTGATTGAGAAGCATACACTTTTTGGGTGCATATGTGTGCCTGCCCTTATGATGATGGTGTGTTGCACCTAGTGTTATGTGTACTACGGCAGTCACTATTCATGGCAGGGGTATACTAGCATCGGACATCTGCATTTGCCAGTATTTAGTCAGTCTACCCTTCACATTTCCCCCAACTCTGCATGATTGCAAGGTCAACTCATATGCACAATCCTTGGAGTTCACTCGCGCCATCACTATAGCGTGGAGTCACGGTTATGTCTGCCACAGTTCTTGACACTGACTGTGTGCAGATACAACCATTCATAGCATCCCTTGGATCCCTGTTGCAGTGCACTGTTGTGTCATGATGACAACCCCTCTCCACCCTAAGCCTTTTCACAGATGCTTGACAACCATGGCCTACACATGTGTATCATTTTGCTGTGTCCCAAATACTGAACATCATGTGTACCAGTTTAGTCCCAGCTAATAACTGGCAAACATACAGGTGTACACTGGCAAGATACAGATGGGGATGGTGGCCTAAGGTGGGGTGAGGTGTTGGGCATGCAGCACATGTATCTTATTTGATACTGTCTGTAGGTTTCCAATGTGGTCTTGGTACACTAGTACACATTGCAATGCATACCTTTTGGGGCCTTTTTTGTTATGCATACGCTACATGTAAAGAGGCCTTGCTGATGTTTTCTGTGGTACAACTGTCTCATCTAATTAACCTAACCAATTGGCCACACATATGCAGAGTACAGGCAATTGCTGACATGGATACTGCACAGCCAGTACTTGCTAGACATTCCTGCAACTCCCTCAGTGTTGTGATATGTTACTAGGCAGCCTGCATGACCAGTTTGCTACATGTGACATCATCTGTCTTGGATGGCCATCTGTTTATTTTCTACATTATTCTGCCCCATATATCCTCGCTACATACATGACTGCCTGCACTGTTCACCATAGTATATGCAGTTATGAGGTATGGCTACATATCCAACGCCTGGCTGCTACCTGTTGGGTATGGCATCCATGCCATGGCATGTAAGATGTGTGCAAGCCACGGCTGCCTCTGTTGCAGGTAACTGGGCACATTTGATGGCCAAATGTCTTGGACAGCAGACCATTTCTTGGTGTGACATTGGGGATGTGTACTTGCTAGAAGGTGCATTCTCATGAAGAATGCATACTGTCAGTACCTTAACAGCTGCTTCCACTATATTTTGTCTGGAGTGTGTGCACACATATGCTTCAAGTGTTTGTGAAGGTATGTATTCCCCATATTTGCTGTCCTAACATACAACTCCATATTACACACTCACTGCTCATGTTAAGACCACGTTGCATATTGTAAGGGTTGTGGACTGCAATATTGTGATATGCCGTAGTATAGATCTGTAACAGTTGCCATTGTAATACTGGTATATACACTGTTGTAGCACTGTATAAGGATGATGTTTCACACATGTCCCTACTGTAGGCCATTTGTCACACCATTATGTTCATCTCTGTGCAGACATTTTGCAAGGTGACCACTGTGATGCAGTGCAGTCAACAGAAACAAGACGTGAATATGTGCAGCATGCATTGTGGGTAGGTGTGTTAAATGTGTGCATGGAATATACCATGGCCATAACATGAACTGTGTATTGGCAAATGTGAACAAACACAATAATTACCAGCTACAGGCTTCTGCCCTGGAGGTATACCAGAGGGACCTACATAAGTGTATGAGAGATGTGATGTCAGTAGCCACAGCTGTAGCACTGGTACAGGGTGGATGTAGCATTACAGTACATCAATAGTACAAGCCCACCATACTACAGATTATGCATATCTGTTTATTACTATTATGCAACAACAGA
>NC_056728.1:1509812583-1509877583 GCF_019279795.1 Protopterus annectens
TTCATCATTACAACAACAACACATGATGGCACATGTAAATCATTCTACATCATCTATCCCATTTTTATGGACTAAGTACTACATTCAATTACATGCATATATACTTCACATACCTGTTGTGGGATGATGTGTCTTCTGGATACAGTTTGCTGTGTGGATGGCTGGGTGGATATGTTTTTTCTTTTTTTTTTTGTATTTGTTTTCTCTCTCTCTCTCTCTCTCTCTCTCTCTGTCTATCTCAGTCTCTCTCCACTAAATGGATTGACCTGCCTTGAATAGATTGCAGCATGGATTTTGTAGGTCATGCACATAATCAGGTGATGGCCACTGCACCAATCAGTGTCCACCTATTGCTAACTGCATGCAGCCTGATGTATAGTACTTCCAATTTTCCAATTATCACTTTCATGGCAACCCACTACTATAAATTCCTACATCATGTGAGCATGGTCCCTTTACATTTCCTGTATGGAGGACATCCTTCTTATTTGTGGGCAACATTGTTGCAAACACCATTTAGCAATAACTCTTAGAAGAAGACTTGCAGACTCAGGCCAGCTACATATTTGTATAATGCCCCAGACCTACAGACAGTGTGAGTACTGTTGTTATATGCTTTGAATACCACCAGTGTTACAAGGTTTGTGTGTACATACTAGTTTAGTATGGAATGTAGTCTGTCTGCATAGCTCTCAACTGTGGGCCTACCAACATGATGGCCAGAGAATTGCCTGTTATGTTTGTTCTGTCCACCACACAGGTCTTGTGTCAGATATATCACTGGCATTGTGCCTGTTGAGTGCCATCAGTACATGGCTACATCCATTTGTGTTTCTGACTTCATATTCCTGACTAAGGGTATGTTGCATACTATCCTGAAGCACCAGCAACTTTCTCAGTGTATAACAACACTATTTCAAATATTACCCTGTGTTCCGGCCTCTGTCCTCCACCTATATACCTGGCTTTGTCCATATGCCATGCAGTAAGAGGTTGTTATGTAGTGGCCTGTGATTATGTCATGCAGCCATTCCTGCTATAATTCCAGTGATGTTGTGGTCCTCACACATATTGTGGGGCAGGGTCTATATATATGTGGGCTACAGCTGGACAAAACATGTGTGCCCTTCTGCAGTCCAGAGGTCAGTATATGTACCAGTGTTATAAACCCATGTAGGTCAGTCTATGGGGGAGGGGTAGTGCCATATATAACCTAGGCTGTTACAACATGTCAGGGATGTCAGTAGTAAGATGCCTTAAGTTATATGGCTGTACATTTTCATACATTTCACCTTAAGAACATTGGTGGCCTAGTGCTTGCTGTCATACAGACTTTTCTGTTTGTCAGTGTGATGGTGATGTTTCAAGTTAAGCATTGTTATATAACAGATACATCCTCATTGTGGCAACTTAATTCTTTTCCTCCTAAGGGTTGAGTACAGAGTGTAATTGGAGGCTGCTGAACTATACATCTGCATTACTTATTATTGATTGATTGTTATCCTCTTGCCCAGTCTTTCTTTACTGTTGTACTACTTGAAGGCCTTGGCCTGGACAGCAACATATGTTATGCTTTCGGATTACTGTATAAAATGATCTGCTTGACAGTTGCATTACTCAGTTAGTATGTATTTCAAAGACCTAACAGCTATATGACGTGGCATATACAACTGTAATAGTACACAAATAGACATTTTTATGTATGCAAACCTGTGTGTGGTGTCATATCTTTTGACTTCTCTGTGTGTATATGTTTCATGCAATAATTGTCTTTTGTAAGAATGAATCATACACTTTCTATTTAAAAAAGTGGCAACAGTAGGAATACTGGCTGTTCAATATGTTGTGCACCCTCTAAATATGTATCTTCCTATACATATCTATGTGTGTGTATGTGTATTTACGTGTGTATATATATATATATATATATATATATATATATATATATATATATATATATATATATATATATATATATATATATATATATATATGTATATCTACATATGTGTGTGCATGTCTGTGTGTGTGTGTGTGTGTGTGTGTGTGTGTGTGTGTGTGTGTGTGTGTGTGTGTGTGTGTGTGTGTGTATCTTTGGAATGTTTATTGCTTCCACATTGTACATTCCATATGGTAAACACACTGTACTGCATTGTATGCTGTTGATACCATCCTGACATCATACAGATGGGATGGATTACTGTTAACCTCTTGTACTTATGTTGTGTAGGGTCCTGGTTATAGGACTTGCAAGTGTTGGTATTGTGTTGCAGGGTAGAGCTGTTTGGCTGTGGGGGATGGGGTGATATCAATAATTACACGAGGTACTTAGCTTGGTTCCCTTCACCCCCATTAATGGTGCCTTTGGTCATATATGTATTTTTGTGTTCTCTTTTATATCTATAGATATAAATCTGTATAAATGTGAGTGTGTGTGTGTGTGTGTGTGTGTGTGTATAAATATATATATATGTGTGTGTGTGTGTGTGTGTGTGTGTGTGTGTGTGTGTGTGTGTGTGTGTATATATATATATATATATATATATATATATATATATATATATATATATATATATATATGTATGTGTATATATATATATATATATATATATATATATATATATATATATATATATATATATATATATATATACATGTATATATATATATATATATATATATATATATATATGTATACATATATATTATATGTGTGTGTGTGTGTGTATAAATATATATACACACACACACGTACATCTACATATATAAATACATTTCCTGTACTGCTGAATAACTGTAGTGGATGATATGTTTGTGAAAACATCAGGGGTATGTATATCTGACATGGCTTAGTGGTAAATCACTTTGGCTATGGTGGGCAGGGTCCTGGGTTTGAGCCTTGCAAAGGCTGTTTGTTTTGCTGCTGGGCAGAACAAGGACTTTTGGATACAAAGTGGTTAAGGCAATTTTAATCAGTTGTAAGCAGGTTTGTGTGGGTTTGCATGAAGGTAAGCACTGAAAACTTCTGGTTACAGTTTCTTATACTCACTTAACTTCTATATTGCTTAACATGTGTAGGCATTACTTATCCCCACGCAAACAGGCTTAAACACGCTTACTGCTGCTTAAAAGTGCTTACTCCCGCTTACCCCCTCATTAATTTCTTTAAAAGAAAAGAAAAAGGGTTGATAGCAAAGTTGTGAAAAAGGGGCACAAAGAGGGAAAGACAGTAAGGAAAATAGCTAGGGATGTGCAGGATGGGTGTAGGGAAGGTCCATAGTTGTCCATTTCTCCCAAACCAACAGCTGTTCATTTACACTGATTTGTAGGGAGATTTGGACACTCACACCCCTGAGAGACGGGTGAGGATAAGAATAATATGTTGTGAAGCCAATTAGACCAAATTACATGTGTCCAGTGGACACTTGTTTGAAGTGGACAGCTATGTATGGGGCGAAATTTTTTGGGGGGAACAGATTGTCTTTTTTTTTTTTTTTTTAAGGTGAGATTGGGATGTTGTGGAGGGATAATAGGTATATTTGGGAAGGTAGCTTGGGTAGGATAACAGACAAGACAGCATACAGGGGTGGTAATCACCTTGGATGGGGAGGGGTGTTTGGAAATTGGAAGACCGTGAGACCCCTAGTGGAAACAGTAGGACTGAGATCCCCACCCATGGGCAGTCACCACTGCACCTTCACATCCCCAAAGGTGGCTATGCTGGGGGCTGGGTAGGAAGGGCAGGCTGACCTTCTAGATGTACCATGCAGCCCTCAAGCTGGCATAGCAGATCTCCAAACTCCCTGTGGAGCTCACTACGCACCAGACCATGGACCTTACAGGTGACGGTATCTTGTCCGTTCCCACTCCCAGGGGGGGTGACCCCTATACCCTGAGGCAGTTCCACCCAAAGGTGGTGCAGGTCCAGCAGACGAGGAGGTCCCAGGGTGGGCCCCAGATGTGCTGCTGCCTGGTGCCATGGCCAGATGAGGTGGGAGAGGTGAGTCAGCTGGGACCGGCCTTACCAAATGCGCTATGGTCTTTCAATTTTAAAATATATGTGGGTTAGTAATAGTCAACACATTCCAGGATTAGGTATAACAGCATGCATAGATGTTCCCATTAACCCAAAACACCAGATATGGAGCAGTTGCATAGCAAACAGAATGCATGCATATATGGAACCACAGTGGCGATTACAACAGCATGCAGGTACATTGATGGCAGCATGCCTCCAATGTGGGAGTATTTCAACATGGGCACATGCATAGAAACAAATTTCAATATTTATCAAACTTTAGGGCATATGTCCCAACAGTAGATTTAGTTGTACACATACTGATTGAGTTGTGTATTTAGTTTATTGTTGCAGATATGGTGACGGGGAGAGAAAGATGTCATTTAACAACTTGTATATCCCTGTAGTTCTTATTACTTTCTTAGTCAGTGCTGTGATCTGTACCTTACAGGTATTATTACACTAACCTATGGCATTAGTTTGGACAGTGGTATGGATGTAGACAACTATATACATGAACTGTGTTTATGTGCAGTATACAACTCTTACCTGGTATACCTGTGGAGGTGTTGTTTGTTAACACTACCTGACTGTTTCTATGCATATTCCCAGATTCAAGGTTGATGTTATGCAAATACCTCTCCATCTCTTTTTGTATGCACTCTGGGAATGTCTTGACAATATGCAGGTGAAATTGGGACATATTTTGACTATTGCCCTCATAAACCTTTGGTGAGTTGCACAATGACAGGTTTGTTTTCATAGACATTTTCCAAATATTTACAGGCCTGTCAGTTATATGACATTAAATGCTGCCTAAATGTCAGAGATTATCACGCTGATATGCCAGGGGGACTGGGTAACAGCCGGCAGATATATGCCAATTATCTGGACATTCTGAACAGATCTGTGCAGACGAGGAGTATGATTCTGCATACAGCTTACTACCACTCCCAGGATGTGAGACATGGCTGTGTCTGCTAAAAATAAAACAGTGTACATCACAGTTGAGTGTGCTATATAGATACTGCTGTGTATCTTTTCTCTGAATTATGTCTATAAGTTTCCTGTGGTTTTACAATCTAACCTTGTAATTACAACACCCTTATACAGGGATTCCTAGACAGTTATATTATGTAGCACAGTGTGGATGACAGTGATGAGTAATATCTTATTATTCAGAGATACTGCAGCACTAACACTGCCATACAATACCAGAGTAAACAGTACCAGTCCAGGATTTCACTCTTTTATTTCTAGGCACAGTTTTCATATCTGACAGACCTGTGGAGGGAATGTTTGTTAACACTACCTGAATGTTGCCACACATATTACCAGATTCCACAGTATTATGCACATACATCTCACTCTGTTACTGTACACACTCTGGTCATAGATTCACAACATGGGATGGAGTTGTGCCATACTTTGCTTATTACTCTCATAACACGTTGGTGAGTTGCTAGAGTGACAGATTTGTTATTATAAATATATTTCTTACAGTTATGACGTCTGACAATCAGTTGTATGTCATTATTTGTTGCCTAAACGTCTGGGATCATCCCACTGATTTGCCAGGGGGGCAGGGTGACAGGCAGGGGACTTATGCCAATTATCTGGACTTTCTGACAATATCTGTACAGTTGTAAATCCACAAAAAGCGAATATCAGACAGTGTAAATTTATATAAATATATTTCTTGGCAGTTTAACATGTAGTTATTAAGCACAGACACGCATACATTGTTTGTGCAAATATTGTTTTGATTGTTAAAACATTGCTTTGTTAGTATTGTTTTTAAAAGTTTTTTTAAGTAGGCATGCTGCTTCTTTAACATTTTGAATGAGTTCAATTGCTTACATCACTGACTAAAATTATTTAATCAGCAGGAAGTGATGTGTAAACTGTTTGAAAAAGTTTGGCAGGAGCCAAACGAAAGCGCTTATTTTATACTGTCTGATATTTGCTTTTTGTGGATTTACTTGTTTCATTAAACTTTCGTCGAGCAAGTCCGTTTTTCTTGGTTTTGTTTGGTTTGTTTGTTTTCACTCTTATTGTCTTGATCTGTACAGTTGTGGTGCATGATTCTGCATACAGCTTACTACCACTCCCAGGATTCGAACCATGGCTGTGTGTACTAAAAATACAACACTTCACATTTCAGTTGAGTGTGCTATTTGGATTATGTTGTCTATCTTTTCACTGTTTTCTGTCTAAGTCTCTTGCAGTTGTACAATATGACCTTGTGATAACAACAGTCATATACAGACATTCCTACACATTTTATTTATGTAGCACAGTGTGGTAACAGTGCTTAATACAACAGCACTATTAAGAGATTGCAACACTACAATACCATATGATACCAGAGTAAACACAAGCAGTCCAGGAGTTAGACCTTTATTGCCAGGCTGTTAACGTTTTATGTACATACAACCTATATGAGACTCTTCCTGACATATTGTCTGGTTTATTCAGTACATGCCATACACAGTACAGGATTTATACAGGCAAGTAACTTTCTACTACTTTTAGATTTATTTCTTATGACAGTACAAGCAAGATTATTACTAACCTGCCTCACGATGCAACCTCTGCAGTCTACAGGTATGGGCTTCCTGATTCACAGCCCGCTCGTCTGCCACTGTCAAAGACATAAGAGGAATATTTATCTATACTTATCCATAATATACTTGAGCTGGCAATTATTAAACAGGCAGTAGACTGATACTTACACATGGCTGGAACATCACCCGTCTGCCTAGCCTCTTGGATCCACTGATCCAAGAGCTCCCTCTTTCTCCATTTCAGGTTGGCATAGTAATGCCTGACCTGCTCACCAGTTCGAGGGATGCTAGTGGCACTGGTGAGGTCACGGGTGAGATGGTCCCAGGCTTCTGCTTTATATTGGGAACCCTGGTACTGGCCCTGCAGCAGTCTCTGGTCATGGTCTTTAACAAGGAGCCCTGTTATGACTTTGGACTCCTGGATGCCCCAGTGCTGAGCACAGAAACATGATCCTTCACTCACACCGGACATAGTGCCTACAGAAGGAAGCTGCAACCAGTTATGAGATGTATTCCTGCCTGTGGAGTTTAAATAGGGCTGATTTCCCACACTTTGCTGTGATTGGATGGTTTTAAAAATGCTAAGCTATGGGCAAACCTGCTTACCTAAAGTTGGCATTGCTTAAAGGGGTATACCACTGGGCAAACTGATTTAGCTGGCCTACACATTGCTTACACCTAGTAAGCAGGGCTGTGCAATGCTTAGCATTGCTTAATTTTAAATTTGCACATTGTTTGCTGTTTGGCATTGATTTATCATTCTTTACATGTTATATATGTGTTTGGTATCCATGATTCTTGTGTACGTGCACTGTATGGGGTCCTTGTGTTTATTAGGGGATTTCAACACTTTATTGCAATGACACTTCACATCTGGACTTAATGCAGTACTTCACTTCACATATTTATGTTATGTAGTAGGTTATAGAATATATGTGTGTGAGTGAGAGGGAGGATAGAGGAATGGAGAGAATGCAGGGAGTAGAGATGGCAAAGGTGGATGAGTTTAAGTACTTGGGATCAACAGTTCAGAGTAATGGTGAGTGTGGAAGAGAGGAGAAGAAGAGAGTACAGGCAGGATGGAGTGGGTGGAGAAGAGTGTCAGGAGTGATTTGTGACAGACGAGTACCAGTAAGAGTGACATGGAAGGTCTACAACAGGGTAGTGAGACCAGCTATGTTATATGGGTTGGAGACAGTGGCACTGACAAAAAGACAGGAGTCAGAGCTTGACGTGGCAGAGTTGAAGATGTTAAGATTTGCACTGGGTGTGACGAGGATGGACAGGATTAGGAATAAGTGTATTAGAGGGTCAGCCCAGGTTAGAAGGTTTGGAGACAAAACCAAAGAGGAATGATTATGTTGGTTTGGACATGTGCTGAGGAGGGATGCAGAGTATATTGGGAAAAAGATGCTAAGGATGAAGCTGCCAGGTAACAGGAAAAGAGAAAGGCCTAAGATAAGGTTTATGGATGTGGTGAGAGAGGACATGCAGGTAGTTGGTGTGACAGAGCAAGATGCAGAGAACAGGAAGAAATGGAAACAGTTGATCTGCTGTGGTGACCCCTAACGGGAGCAGCCGAAAGAAGAAGAAGAAGAAGAAGAAGAAGAAGAAGAAGTAGGTTATATAACATGAAACTGTATATAGGTTCCTTTCACATGTAAATTTTGATTTTGCTATTGTGAGGATCTGTTTAGGGATACCTCAGTATTATGTGTTGCTGTGATGGCTTACTGGTTAACTACTGTGACTGTAATGTACAGGGTCCTGGATTCAAGACCTGCAAGGGTTGTTTATTTTGTTGCTGGGCAGAACAGCGACTGTTAGATACAAAGTGATTAAGGCACTTTTAAGCAGTTGTATGTGGGTTTGCGTGGGTTTGTGCGATGGTAAGCAATGCTAACTTCTGGTTAAATATGCTTACAGGGAGTTAGCTTCAATATTGCTTAACATGTGTGCGCATTGCATATCCCCACGCAAATGGGCTTAAACCTGCTTACTACTGCTTAAAACTGCTTATTCCCACTTACCCATGCACTAATTTAGACAGAAATGTAACATGGCTCTTTGAAAGGAAAGTGGTGGATTTGAACACTCTGTGGATTTATCATTCATTACACATTATACCTGCAATTCGTATCCCTGATTCATGTGTGCATATACTGTATGGTGCACTTGTGTTTATCTGTGGATTTTCCAACATTATTATGGCACCTCATATCTGCATTTAATGCAGTACTCCAGCTCACAAATATATGTTATTTAGTAGGTTATATGGCAAAAAAATGTTCATAAAGTGATTTGATATGGAAAGTGGAATTTACTACAGTGAGACTTGAACCGGAAATGACTGCTCGCAAGGTGAATGCTCTGACCACTACACTATTGCAATACTGCTTTATTTGCATGTATCTTGCTGTTTATCTTCTTGTGCCATTTAAGCTACAGTATGCGTAGCTAAGCAATGAGCAAACCCGCGCACCTATGGTTAAATTTAATCTGTTTGATAAAAAAACTTTCTACTGCTATTTTCTCTTGGAAGGGACATGTTTCAGTTATTGCTGTGGATTCCTGCATGCATCTGCTCATTTGGCAGACATCCTAGCAATCCCCCTATACCTCTCAACCTCTTAATACACCTTATCTGGACAAAGCTTGACAACATGAGGTCCATCTATGGACATATTTTAATTATTGCTCTTATAAACATGGGACAGTTGCTAGAAAACAGGATTTGTTTTAATATATGTTTTCTGATGGGTTTTGGTGTTTGACACTCATATATGTATGCCATTATTCCACTGCTTCATTCCTCACATCATCCCATGATTTCATGGTACAACTGGGGTACAGGCCAACTATATGGGCAACACATGTGGACATTATACAATGATTTGTACAGTTGGGAAGTATGCAACCTCCTATGAGCATTCTTGCTCATTGTTATTGCCAAATGGCACTTCCTAAGTGCAGGGTCTTGGGTATTGTGAGAGCTCTGCTCTCAGACACACCCTCTGCACTCGTCCACGCTCCATGTTCGTTTAGGAGCAGAGGCAGCGCGCCTTCATTACTATGCATGGCACGCTGCTGTGCTGCCCATAAATTGTTGTTTCCATGCAGGAATAAACTTTTCCTGCACGGAACCTTACTCAATTTCAGGACTGTGTAAAGAGAAGTCCATTACTAAAAAAGATATCCCATCATAAAGTTAAGAAGAAATGAAAATGTTGACTAAATATATATATATATATATATATATATATATATATATATATATATATATATATATATATATACACACACACACACACACACACACACATATATATATATATATATATATACATATATATATATATATATATATATATATATATATATATATATATATATATATATACACACACACACACACACATATATATATATTTATATATATATTCACACACACACACACATATATATATATATATATATATATATATATATATGTCTTACAGAGACTGATTTATTTGTGTTATGCCATAAAATACATAAATTGACCCAATAAACCTAGCTTAATGAAGCTACACCAAATCTAGGTACTAAACATTTAAAATATTTTTATAAGACTGTCTTTGATCAGATTCAATAGTTTCCTTTGTAGTGTAAGTATAAAAAACATTTAATTATTTGTTTCTGCTCATTCTCTGGTATCACATCTTATCAACAATTAACAGACTGAACATATATTACATGTTTCTGTGAAATAACTTAAATTTTGTTTTATTTATATTATTTTTAATCAGCTGTCAGACAAATCTGTGCAATTCTTTTAAATATAAACATATTAGTTTAACTTATACTGTATCAACAGACCATCTCTGATTAAGGCTATTAAAAAAGAATTCCCTTACTGCTACCTAAGCTTTGCTAACAGAGTCAAGACATGTTACACCATTTATGAGACAATATACAAATATTTTATGTCATTCATTCTATTCAGAGTTTTCAATTCTTAGTGTTACAATTAACAATTTTCTGCAGAAGTGTTCGGATCCTGGCATTCTGAAATATATGCATTATAACACAGGTGAATATGTTAGCTAAATCAACACCATCTTCCAATGGATGCCAATCTTCCTTTCTTATATTCCCAGTAAGGTATGTAAGTATATACAAGCCAGGTACTTGAAACAAATGTTAGATCCTAACAAAATGACTAGCACAATAAGTTCTGTATGCAAACTCTGGTGGTATAGAGGGCTAAAGTCCTGACTAAGTCCCGGGCAACCTGGGTTTGATTAGTGGCCCAGGCTACTGACTAAGTATCAGGTAGGGATAGGTGTTATCATCACTGAAAGGTGGGTAGTGACATGTGTATCTCTAATGAAGATACCTAGTGGAAATTGGGGATGACATGGGTTTGGAGTCATGGTCCTGGTGGTGGGTAGATAGATATGGCTGAGTTGCAGTGCAGGTGGGAAATACTTTAAGATATCCTCAGTTTCATGCCCACCTTCTGACATAATGACTAGTCAAAAGGAGAGGAAGGAATAGCAAGTAGTGCATAATGGTAAAGCCCCTGGCTGAATGGTACTGGCTTACACCAACAGGACATCCTTAAGCTCCATGACCAACCCCAGCTAGTATAGGTCTAAGTCCACGGATATGGGTAAAGAGTCGCAGGCAGTCCCGCTATGGACATGAGATACTGACAGGTATGCCATAGGATGATGCCAGGATACACAAAAATAATCTCCTATATGCTGACTCACCAGTACAGCTGCAACATGCCCATATCAGTTTCAAATTACAAAAGCTGCCTAAATGATTTTTACTTCTAACATGTTGTATTGTCTAAGTTAGATTCCAGTTGTAAAGATTTTTGAAATATACACACGTATACCTATATATATATATATATATATATATATATATATATATATATGTGTGTGTGTGTGTGTGTGTGTGTGTGTGTGTGTGTGCGCGCGCGTGCATGTGTGTGTGTGTCTGTGTTTTAGATATAGATATAGCTGTAGACATAAATATATTATATCTATCCACAGCTCAGGATGACCATCCCACATTATTTTTGTTTAGTAAAAGATGTTCAGTATGTGTGCAACTCACAAAAATTACACAAACAGCATTAATAAAAGTATCAGACAGCCACACAATCTTTGATGTACACACACATATATAGTTGAAGAGAGTCAAATTATTTCTCATATGTGCTTTGTAGCTTGGCTATCACATGATGTTGGTGCTACACTAGGCATTAACAAGCATTAATGCATATCAGTATTCAGGGGACTAATGCTAATCAGACCATGTCAGTGCTGCTCAGTAACTTGCATGAAGTTCCCACGGCTTGCTTGAAAAACACTGACAAACTCACTTCACTGAAACTCATAATAGTGAAACCTTACAATGCTAAATTTCAATATAGTAGTGGTAGCGTGTATAGTACTGTAATGTAAGTGAAAGGTATATGCCTTTTTCCCCACTGTAGTGCGATCCTGGAGTTAGTATATGCACTATAATATATACTATAAAAAACCTTGTTTGGTTTTATAGCATCTGGTTTCTGTTAAGACGGTACGTAAGTAGTTTTTAAGTTCTAGAAGGAGTTAGTCATTGATATTATAAGTGTGTATGTTTATAGTTTACAATTTAGTATGTTGTAATTTAGCATTGTAAGGTTTCAGTGTTATGAGTTTCAGTCAAGTGAGTTTTCAGTATTTTGAAAATCCAGTATTATAGTCTTGGTCAAATAAAAGTCAGTCAAATGAAATTTCAGCCATATGAAGTAGACCCATATATATATATATATATATATATATATATATATATATATATATATATATATATATATATATATATATATATATATATATATATATATATATATATATATATATATATATATATATATATATATATATATATATATAGGTCCTCTTTCTAATCTCAAAATACTGAAATATCGAATTTCAATATCTTGAGTCTAGAATGTTGAAAGTGCAGTTTTTTAAAACTGCATTTTATCGAATTTTAGTTTTTTCCAAATTTTTAGTAGTTATTGTGTGGTGTGTGTTATTTAGTGTGCTGTCCCTTTAATGATTCATGGTTTTCGGGTTGTGCGCATTTTTGTTTATTAACAGAGATTCAGGCAAGTTTGCATTTTGTCAAGGTTTTGGATAGGATTTTGGATTGATTTAGTTTTTGAGTAAGTGTTAGTAGTTGGTTAGGGTAGGTAGTTTAGAGTGTGTGTATGTGTAAGTGTTGAAAGTGGTGATTTTGTACATTTGTAGTGTGTGTGCTATTTTTGCTAGTGCAACCTCGCAGTTGGTATATATAAGTAATGGGCGTGTGGGGGGATTGTCCCCCTGCTTAAACATAAGGAAGTGCCATGTAGGGGGAAATGTAAGGTAGTGTTATGTAGAGGGAGATTTGGATGTTTTTTTTCCCCGGTATTTTGGGTGTCAGTATTATGTGTTTTCATTTTTGTGGCCTTTCAACATTCTAGTCTAGAGATACTGAGATTAGATATTTCAGTATTTCAAGATTAGGAATTGGACCCATAGAGAGATAGATAGATAGATAGATAGATAGATAGATAGATAGATAGATAGATAGATAGATAGATAGATAGATACAGCCCCCCACACCCCCCCAACTATATATATCAACTCCAGGGTCACACAACATTGGGGAAGGGGGCAAATGCTTGTCGATCAAATGAACTGTCGACCATATAAACAGTCGATCATATGAACTGTCGACCAAGTCATATAGACCCGTAGATAGATAGATAGATAGATAGATAGATAGATAGATAGATAGATAGATAGATAGATAGATAGACAGATATCCTGTTCACTATACACCATACAATAGTTGATGGATTACATACTATTTCTGCTGATATATTGGTCAGCATGAGAAGCAGGTGGTGTCTTGTTGGCAATGTTGAAGTAATCATAGGCCTTCAGAATACCCATAAGCAGTATTTATTTCCTGTGCCACCCATGTGAATGAAATGTGCTCATCTGTATGTATCAGCATCACATCTTGCAAATGCTGAAGGTTTTGTGAAATTGAGGCATATAAATCTCCTAGCATGTCCCCAGATGGGCACTAAGGGTCCCAGCAGCAAGAACAGCTAGTACTACACAAGCATTATGGTCCACTGGGATAGGCATTCCAAGTAACATCCCTATTCTCATGTGAAGATGGCACAAAGCTGCCAACAATCTTATGAAATATTTGTTCATACAGTACAGGTCAGCTGTGCAACAGCAACTGATGGAGACTTTTGTGACTTGTTAGGTGGCAGCATGCAGCACTGTTATCACTGTCCTCCAAAGCTATCACTAATTCATGCAAACTAGCTAATGCAGATACTGCTTCTAACATGTTAACTCCAAGTGGCACACCTGCTCACCTAGAACTGTTGGTTTACAGAGAAGCTAATTATCACAGCTCATCTTATAAAGTTTATGGGGGTAATTCAATATAGCTTACATGGAGCTAATCTCAGTGTAAGCATAGTGCCATGGCGTGAACATGGAGTTCTGAGTCTTTGTGATCCAGGAAACAGTGCTCGAGCATGCATGAGCCTCCCAGCACTGTTCAACCATGGAGGTGATTGTAGAATGCAACTCACCTCATTTTCTGGTGAAAACCATGCAAATGAAGTGATTTACATATCCAGGAAGCAGATATTTCCACCTGCCTGAACTACAGTTACAAACTATTTTACTTTTCAACCTTATATTGAGTGTCCTACCTGCACCAAGAACCTTGAACTACCTCAAGCATTACCTAAGTGGACCGTCCTTTATTTTTCTCCTGCCCTGTATTTCCACCTGCCTGAACTACAGTTACAAACTATTTTACTTTTCAACCTTATATTGAGTGTCCTACCTGCACCAAGAACCTTGAACTACCTCAAGCATTACCTAAGTGGACCGTCCTTTATTTTTCTCCTGCCCTGTATTTCCACCTGCCTGAACTACAGTTACAAACTATTTTACTTTTCAACCTTATATTGAGTGTCCTACCTGCACCAAGAACCTTGAACTACCTCAAGCATTACCTAAGTGGACCGTCCTTTATTTTTCTCCTGCCCTGTATTTCCACCTGCCTGAACTACAGTTACAAACTATTTTACTTTTCAACCTTATATTGAGTGTCCTACCTGCACCAAGAACCTTGAACTACCTCAAGCATTACCTAAGTGGACCGTCCTTTATTTTTCTCCTGCCCTGTATTTCCACCTGCCTGAACTACAGTTACAAACTATTTTACTTTTCAACCTTATATTGAGTGTCCTACCTGCACCAAGAACCTTGAACTACCTCAAGCATTACCTAAGTGGGCCGTCCTTTATTTTTCTCCTGCCCTGTATTTCCACCTGCCTGAACTACAGTTACAAACTATTTTACTTTTCAACCTTATATTGAGTGTCCTACCTGCACCAAGAACCTTGAACTACCTCAAGCATTACCTAAGTGGACCGTCCTTTATTTTTCTCCTGCCCTGTATTTCCACCTGCCTGAACTACAGTTACAAACTATTTTACTTTTCAACCTTATATTGAGTGTCCTACCTGCACCAAGAACCTTGAACTACCTCAAGCATTACCTAAGTGGACCGTCCTTTATTTTTCTCCTGCCCTGTATTTCCACCTGCCTGAACTACAGTTACAAAGTATGTTTTCACCTGACCCATTTTGAAGGCCATTCTGTATAATTTATACTGTATTTATATGTTAAGAAACTATTAGCCTCTTGATCAGGAAAGCCTGCAGCCAGTCCATTCTCCCCTGTCTCTAGCCTCCGGAAGGATATACCCCTTGCTAACTTCCATATCCTTTCACCTGTGGTGTCTTTACCCTTGATACCTGCTGTTATTTCTAACACTGACCACTAGGTGGCGGTATACAATAGGCTTTATGCCCTACCTCTCTTTCTTATTCCCCTCAAAGTCTCTGCTCTTTGAACATCTCTCTCCTCCTGCTTCCTTTACATCCCTTCCCTAGGAGCCTGACTTCTCCTACTTCTACTTTCCTCCCTATGACTAGGTTCTACCTCCTCTTCTCCTAACTACTATATAGTTTACTGCTTTATAGATCCGCTCTCCTCCTGCTCTACTCCATATTCTGCTCTCCTTAGCTGTTACCTGACTGCTTTGCTACTCCTCCCTACATCCTGCTGCTTACTGATTGTCTCCGCTCACTCTGTCTCTCTACTTGCTCTGGCCCCGCTCCGCTCCCCTCCCTACCCCCAATTCCCACCCACCCCCAGGGGTCCTACCCTTATACTTCACTAGACACTCCCCTATTTCTCTCAGCCAACCCCCATCAAACACTATCTCCACCACTGCCTCCCATTCATAATCACTATCTATTTATCTCCGCCTCATTCTCCACTATTATAACTCTCTCCTTTTGCCAGGCCTTGTCACACTTCATACTCCTTCTCTATATTACCTAACTGTTAACTATAACCTCTACCTATCTCCCTTTTTCCCCTTTTCTCTTCTTCATTGCTCCCATACCCTTCTCTGTAACCTGGCCCTTCTCTACCTGATCCTGACCTCACATTCTCTTACAAGCAGTATTCACCTGACACTTACTCGCTATCATGTCTCCAATACTCAAAGCTTATTCCACATATATCCTACTCTTTACCATTACTATAGCCTCCCTATCCATACCATATTATTGTACCTTCTTTGAAAATATCACTTTACATGAACAAAACCTTCACCTCCCACAAACTTTACCAACCGCATTTTTCAATATCTTGACGCATAGTAACATAACCTGTTACTCTAACTTTTTACTCCCAAAATACCATAGAACAACTCATCTAACAATCTACTTAAACAAAAAGAACTCTTACAACTCACCAAAATCCCTTAAATTCCTTGTGAATTCCCAGCACAACCTCCTCCTTCATGGAGATATTCATCCTAACCCTGGTCCCTACACTAATAACAATTTTAATCTTAATATTATTACATCACCGACAATATCATCATGTACTAAAACAGCTAACTCCCTACTAATAGCACAACTCAATATAAGAAGTTTAAATAATAAAACTCATCACCTACATTCACTTCTTGACTTACATGCATTCGACATACTATGTCTTACTGAAACATGGCTAAAACCCTCCATTCAAGACCAGGAAATCACCCCTCCTGGCTATAATATACTTAGATGCGACCGCATAAATAAGAAAGGTGGAGGCATAGCTATTCTCTATAAATCTAATCTCCAAATCACTCTCTACAATGAACTTCCATCACTAGACTCCAAAGCCGAAATATTATCTATTA
Organism: Protopterus annectens; assembly: GCF_019279795.1. Taxonomy (NCBI): domain Eukaryota; kingdom Metazoa; phylum Chordata; order Ceratodontiformes; family Protopteridae; genus Protopterus; species Protopterus annectens. Next base: position 1,509,829,504 of record NC_056728.1, read on the forward strand.
AACTAAGCATCAACAATAACAAATCAATTTATCTCATTTGCATGTACCTTCCCCCTGGAATAATACTCATATCCTAGAAAACTTACTTAGTTCACTTTCTAGCCAACTACCTCAGGAAACCATAATACTTGGTGACTTCAACATTGACTGGATGACCTGTTCATCCCAACACCCCACCAACCATATAAATCTTTATGGTTTCTCTCAATTAATTAACACTCCAACTAGAATCCATAAACCCACAAATAAAGAAACAACTCTTGACTGGATCCTTACTAATAACAACCTAAACAAGTACTCTCCAGGAACTCTTCCCGACAATATTAGTGACCATATGCTCACATATGTTACTAGACAAAAGTTGCATAACCCAACTACCCATAAAGTTAAGATGTCTCGCTCAAACAAATTCTTTAACCCAGATAAGTTTATGGCAGAACTGAAAGCATGTGACTGGTCTCCAATGACTACCCTTGAACTAAACGAAGCAGTGGCTTACTTTAATACCAACTTTCTACAAATCCTTGACTATCATGCTCCTATTCACTCTACTAGGATAAGGACCAAATCAGCCCCGTGGCTTACTAAACAAACTAAACAAAAAATGCTCCTTAGAAATAAAATATGGGCTAAATGGAGAACTACCAAATGTCCATCTGATCACCTACTCTTTAAGCAATTAAGAAATGCCACTAAGAAAGATACTCTTGCAGATAAAAAGGATTACTATCTTCACATACAACAAACTAGGCAGCATTCTTCTCAAAAATTCTGGTCAGGTATTAACACACTTCTTAAACCAGGACATTCAACTACTCCTATCCCTTCAGGCTTTAATCTCAATAACTCCACTCTGATCCCAGATGCCTTTAACAAGTACTTTACTGAAGCCATTCAAACCCTAGCTAATTCATTACCCTCTTCTACTACCTCCCTACCTAATACCTCTAACACTTCATCCAATGTCTTTAACATTCAACCAGTGCCTACATCTCTTATTTATAAGCTTCTCACGAAACTTAAACCTTGTACCCCTTCTGCTGACCAACTCCCTTCAGAATACCTACAAATTGCGGCAAAAGCTATTGATTACCCCATATCCATTCTTATTAACAGGACTATCTCTGAAGGAAAAATACCCACCATATGGAAAATATCTCAAATAATACCTCTACATAAAGGTGGCTCCTCTACCGAGCTCGCAAACTTTCGCCCTATTGCCTTACTCTCCCCATTAGCAAAGATCATGGAAAGATGCATACATAAACAAATTCTTAACCACCTTCTACAAAACAAACTTCTAGCCAATAGTCAACATGGCTTTAGACCTTTCCACAGTACTACAACTGCCCTCCTTTCCTTCTCTGATGCCATAAATAAAAATAGGAACAACAATCTTTTCTCATCAGCTTTATTCCTTGACCTGTCAAAGGCCTTTGACATGGTTAACCATAATATACTTCTTGACAAACTAAATCTCTATTCACTTGGCTCACATACTCTCCAATGGTTCAGGAGTTACCTCCAACATAGGCAACAAGCAGTGCTATGGGACAACAACCTATCCTCCTTACTCCCAGTAAACATTGGGGTTCCACAAGGATCAATCCTAGGCCCCTTCTTTTCTCTTTATTTATCAATGACCTTAATTTGAATATACCCCAAGCCATCTGCATTCAATATGCTGATGACTCAACACTTATTTGTGCTGCCAATAATGTTTCCTCCCTTCAGTCCCTCACCCAAACAGTCTTCCATAATGTTGAAAAATGGTTTATGGAACTCTCCCTCCTTCTTAATCCCAAAAAAACAAAACTTCTTCTCTTTACCCCTACAAACAAATCAACAACACCTTTCTTCACTATCTCCTCTAACAATGCTACCTGCATTAGCCCAGATATGACCACTCGCCTATTAGGTGTAACAATTGATAATAATCTTAATTTTGATGACCACATTAACAATACCATTAAATCAGTTAACAAAAAAATCGGTACTCTCTACAGAATTAAACCCTTTCTTACCCCATCTGCTAGAAAAACTGTGGCCCAGAGCCACCTGATCTCCACCCTTTTCTATGCCTCTGCTATATATACAAACTTGTCTAAAACAACCTCACCAAACTTTCTACCTGCTACAATAGTATTACTAGATTCATTACTGCTACCCCTTTTAGAACCCACCACTGTATTAACCTCAAGCAACTAGATTGGTTAGAACTCTACAACCACTTACGCTATCAACAATTAATTATCATTCATAAGACCCTTTTTTACCCAGATGCTACCCCTAGCCTTACAAAACTGATTTCACCTTATAAAACCTAGCCACACTAAGATCAGCTAATAAACTCCTCGTAGCCTTAACCAAATCAAAGAATAAAGCTGGGGACTCATTATTTTCAAATGCTGTCGGGAAAATCTGGAATCAACTACCTCAGGAAATAGCAAACCTAGACTCTACATCCCTTTTCAAAAGACATATCAAAGAACATCTCAAAACTCAATGGCTATGTCCTTGTACTAATCCTGACTGAAATTATTCCTTAACTACTCCCAACTTCCCCCCTTTATTTTTCCCAACTTTCCCACTATAAAACTAATTTTTACTGTAGACAGATTTAACTTTGAGTTTGTCTTAAACATTTTTTTCTTTTTCTCTAGCACATCTTGAATTTTGTTTAGTATCTAACTGTAGAATGTTGCTTACCTTGTGATTTATATTGCTAACCAACTATTTTTCTGAAAGATTATGGTTCTGCTTTTTTGGTTTATTTGTGTTTTCTTTAAATTCATACAAATGTCCACCTATGTATTTATTGTATGATGCTTATTATGATTTATTGTTAATTATTGTTTTACTTCTTGTAATTGGAGCTTTTCTCCCCGGGCCTCTACTGAAAACGGATAATTGTCCAGCTTGACTAGCCCGGTCACCAAATGTAAAATAAAATGTAAAATAAATAAAAATAAAAAATAGGCATCCGTGTAGGAGCCTTGTCTGCATTACAAATGTGTGTGGGAATTGTCCATGTACAAGAATGCAAAATAAAAAATGGGGCTATGACAACTCAAAGTAAAGCATGTATTAGTTGCATAAGGCATGCCAATGTCCAAAACTATGGCCATTGGCATGTAAAACTGATGAAAAATATGAAAAAACAAGAGTTAATTTTACATGCACATATGCTATGTGCAAGCGGAGCGCAGTGCCGCCCAAGCATGGGATCTGACAAAATAAGTTTTAAATATTAAAAAGGGATTATTTAAGCTAAAAGTAAATATCCCATTATACTGGCCAGCATTGAGACTCATACAATGGCAGGTAACAGTGGTTGCTAAGGACATAGGCTCTCATGTAGTGCTGTAACTAGGGTATAGGTGATTAGGTGTATGCAAATTAACTAAGTTTACTGAATAGCAAAATGGGCCACAGTGTCTGCAGGTACCTAACTGTGTAAGGGCTATAATGCAGTGGTGTAGGCATAAGAGGCAGCTGACATAAAAAGGAGGTGTGTCATGCTTGCTGTAAACACATTGAAGCTTACAAACCCTTCAGTATCCGTGAACACTGAAAAAAGGATCTGTGAATTTAATGTAACACAGGGGGTGTGCAACAATAATTGTAACACACCCCCTGCATTGTGAAGTATGGCACTTTACATTAAAATAGTGTCCTTGGACACACACCTCTAAACCTCTTAGAGCAAGAAGTCTGGACAAATGCAGTACTAAAGGTAGGGCAAAAGACCAGAAATAGGGACATTTTTTAAATATTGCTCTTACAAACTTAGAAAGTTGATAGAATGACAGGTTTTGATATATACTTAAAATGGTTGTATTTTTTCCGTTGTATTTTTATCATGAAAGAGCTATATAGAAATGTATAGGTGAAGCCTTAATTAGTAATTAAGCTTAGTGTTTAGAGTTCCAGCTTTGTATACAGTTGCTCATGGTTCGAATAGCAAAACCGGCCATTCACCTTTTACATGAGGAAGTGTTGTTAAATATATATTTTTTTATTTAATGATGTAGTAACTGATATTTGTTAACCAGGGTAATGTAGCTGGTTCAAATTTCCAGTGTCAGTGGATATATGATGTGAACTCACCCATGTAAACACAAATGTCCCATATAGTACAGTCACACCTCAAGGTAATGAAATCAAAGCACATAGGGGGATGTCATGAAACGTAAAACATATACACTTAATAATATGTCAGTAATGAGTAATTAATTTCCAATTCATATTTTTTAAATGAAAACTGAGCAATGGTATGCAGTGCAGAGCTCTACTTAGCCAGTTTGAGCATTGCTTAGAAGTTTCATTCTTAGCAGCATTCAGACCAGTTAAGCAGATTTGTGCACAGATAAGCACTGCTCAGCAATTCTGAAACCAGCTAAGCACAGCTAAGTAAGGGGGTGTATTTGAGTCTGCTTAGTTATGCTTAGCTGATTTCAGAAATGCTGAGCATGTTTGTGTCCAGGTGAGGGCTCTTTTTACTCAGCAATGTTCACACTGCAACAGTTTTAAAGGCTTAAAATTGGAAGAATTGGGGGGTGGGATAGCAGACAAAAGGTAATCAGCTATAAATGACTAATAAGGCCTCTGCCACTCACAGTGGCCCAATGAATCCCCTCAGTAATGTACCTGGCCGGTGGAGTGTATCATAATCAGCCAATCACACAGGCAGCCTCTACAGCACACCAGTATAAAGTGTTCTAACACCCTTCAATCTGATTTTCCCACATAATCAGCACCATTGGAGTACACACTTGGGAATTTTAGCTGACAAAATGATAGGCGCTGCTGCTGCTTTGCTACATCTCTACATGCTACAGACTGAGGGCGGTGATGAGGATGATGCCGACAACTGGGCCAAATGGAGAAGGAGAAGAGTGTTCAGACCCAGGTGTAACCTTTCTAGGGCTACATGAGGGTGGATAGGGACATACACCAGCAACTCACCCAGCTCTGCCACCCTCAGCTCAGACCCAGAGCCAACAGAGGGGAACCCATCCCAGTGGAAACAAAGGGTCGTGTAGCCTTAAGAATACTAGCTACAGGTACTTTCCAAAGACCTACTGGGGACATCATTGGGTCTTATAGGCATCCGCATCCAGGGTACTCTACCAGTTCCTGGATGTCATGCTAAGACATGCCAGTGAGCACATTTATTTCCAAAGCACCCCTGAGGAGAGGACTAGCAATATGTGTCTCTTCCACCATGTAGCAAACTACCCAGAGATACTGGGTGGCACAGAATGCACCTTTGTCCACATCAAAGCACCACTCAGTGAAGAGGGTAGAGTTTATGTCAAACACAAGGGCTATTACTCCATCAACTGCCAGGTCATATGCAATGCCCAGGACATTATCATCAATGTGTGTGCTGGCAGCCCTGGCAGTCATCACGACTCCCACATCTGGCATGCCACACAACTGTACCAGGTATTTGCCAGGGGGGACATCCCAAATGGTCATCTCGTGGGGGATGCTGGCTATGCACTGGAACCGTAGATGCTGAAACCAATCAGAAATGCACACACACATACACAATGAAGAGTGCCATAATGAGCACACACACAAACTAGCACATCATAGAGCATGTGTTTGGGCTGCTCAAGTCATGGCTCCGCTGCCTTGATATATCCTGTGGAGCCCTGCAGTACTCTCTAGCCACATATGCACACATCTTCATAGTATCTGTCATGCTACACAATATGATCCTGAGGAAACAGCTACAACAGGAACATCACAGGGAAGGGACACAAAGTCCCCACCACTGACAAGGTCCCCGCAGGTACAAGGGGACTCAGAGGAGGAACCCCCTGAGCTTCTCCCTGTAGGCAGACATAGGCATGCCAAGTACACCCTGGCCTTGGCAAACAGGCAATGCATAGCGCATACACTGACACCCTAGGGTCCAAGGACTGACCCCTCTCTCTGACTCGCACACACAGTAAAAAGGATGCCACGCACATCACACTAACTGTACCTTACCATGTATAGGCTGTGTACTGTGTGCATCTGACAGAGTCAGCCCTCAGGCACTGTCCTTACAACTGCTGGAGGCACAAGGTAAGTCACTCTTCTTAACAACAAATCGATGGTGTATTACATTGTGTTAGCATATCTATGTTATCGCTGCATCTATGCAAGAGAATAGGGTGGCCTACTGAGATAACAGCAGACAACTGACAGCTATGTGGGACAACAGGAAATGTCCACAAATACTGGCTTCCCCAGAATATGCAGTAGTCCCCTAGGTGACAAAACCCAAAGCAGTATATGTGGGGGACTAACAAACTGTGGGGTCATAGGTCACAGATGTCAATGTTGGAGTCCCATACACAACTCTCAGCCTCTCCCAGCAAGTCAGCTGTACAAAGACAGAAAGAAATGTGTGGCAAAGGCCCACAAATAGGGACAATGGTGAAATAATCCACTTACAAACTTACACAGTGATATCACAGCAGGTCTTGAAGTTGCCTTAAGTCTCCAAAGGGTAAAAAGTCTGAAACTCAAATGTCTGTCATAACTGTCTTACCTTTGGTCTCTAGTGATATTCCCAACACAAGCACATTACTATGCTAAATGGAACCAAAATGTAAAGCAAACATCTGGACTGTCTGTGGAAATGTGTACAGTTGAGAAATATGCCCCCCTCCCCCAACACACCTGTCCTCCCATAGAAATGCAGAAACAATTATGGTTGTAAGGCACACATTCCCAGGGCTGCCCCAATTAACTTGCTAACGTGTAGCATGTCCATAATATGCAAGAGTCAGTGAGTTATCTATATGCATGGTTGATACTTTCAGGAAGTAGGCAGCACTTACTCTTGGCTTTTGTGGCTTAGTGGTCTAAGTACAGTACTGTGGGTGACAGGGTCCATGTTTCAAGCTTGTCCATGCAAACTATGTTGCATGTCAGTTACATCTACAGTAGGAGTAGTACACACTGTCCAGAAGTCAATTTCTGTTACTGCAGGAAAGTTGGACATTTCAGGGACAGTGGCCACACATCTGGACAGTACACAGCTCAGAATAACCTGCACAGTGCCTAGTAGGACAGCAGGTGTTTGAAAGTCAGTGTACTGCCAGGTTATAAATGGCTGTCTCCTTTCTGTGTCAGTACTGACAACAAGTCACTGGGCAAAAGCCATACCCCTGGAATGACAGGGTGTCACAGATGGACCACAAATATGCATCATATATCTGTTCTGCATGTCATAATAATTGCAAAACAATAAAGATGTGAAATCATCAATGTCAGACAGTGCAGAAGCAGATGTCATACACATAAAAAAAAGCAAGCTAATACCAAACTATTCTCCAAACTGTCTACGTTTGGCAGAGCAATATTAACACCCTGTCCCCATGTGTGGACCTGTGTCTGACTGTTATATATGGTACTGTCCATATGTCAGTCCGTGACAGTTTGACAGCTATGGCCAACATGTAGCCTTATAATAACATTGCAACACAAACAGTCTGAGGACCACAACAGATAAAGAGGTGCAATGATGGACAACCCGCTAAACAGGTTCTGTTGTTCTGACTTCTACATCTCATAAACTGACCATAATATTCCAAGGGAGGGTATCAGTCACTACACACCACTGCCCCCCAGAGGATCCAGACAAATATGCTGAACAATATGCCAGTGCAGTATACAAGTACCTGTACAACTGCATGTACTCAGCCATACCCAACTGAATTAAACCTGTTTCTCAAGGAAACAAAAACCTATGTGGTGGACATCCTCTATCAACAGGCTTTACAACAAAAGAAAACAACTGTTGTTCAAGGGTAAAAAGGTACAAATTCCCAATTGGAAAAACTCCCTCCTTAGCCTCAAGCAAGCAAAGTAGTTCACTAGTGAAATCATCCAAAGCTAATTATGAATCAAAACTAGCCTCTGAAACAAAGGCTAACCACAAAGCCTTTATCAGTTACATTAGAAACCTCCATGGATAATGCCAGGTTTGTTCTGAATGACTTCTTAACGGTGCCACTTACACTGATCCTGTCAACTTAGCCAACATTTTAGCAGATAGGTTCAGTGCAAACATCACCCTGTCCCCACCCAAAGGCACATTACACATCCCGGATACTTGCCCTGTACCTCACATCTCCATAGATCAAGTGTTAAAGTCCCTATCCAAGTCAAACAACACAGCTGCCATGGGCCCTGACAGTATCCCAGGCTGTATTCTGCAACATCTCCAGCAAGAAGTAGCCTCACCATTGAGCACCCTACTCAACCATAGCCGAAGTACAGGCCTTATTACAGCAGAGTGGAGAACTGCCATTGTCATCCCTTTGCACAAACATGGTCCCACTACTGACCTTGAAAACTATCACCCAATTAGCTTGTTAAGTCTGATTTGTAAGGCCATGGAAAGCATTATTATGCACATTATAAACAAGGATTTAGGCAATCTCCAAGCACTTAACCACACCCAGTTTGGATTCGTCAAGGGCAGATCTTGCCTGTTGAACTTGGTTGACTTCTTTGAGACTGTCATCAAGGCACTGGATGAGGGAAAGCCAGTACATGCAGCTTACCTTGACTTGGCCAACGCCCATACCTCTCAACCCGGAAACATCAAAAATCTGGACAAAGGCCCACGAAATATAGGTACAAATCGGTATGCTGATTAACATATAATTTGCATGCATAATTATGTAACCCCACCCACTCCGATAGGATTGTGGGATACCAACTTTCAAACATAAACTGAAGAACAGACAACGAAATGGTTGGCAATATCTTTTAATAGGTATTAATTCAAAATATTCTTTAACAATGTTTTAAAAAAACAGCTGACGAGAATATGTATAAGGACTTTGCTTCAGATATTACTCAATGTATTGTCAGCTAGCTATTGTAATTATTAGACTAGAAAGTTATATTTAATGGATAACAACTGAAAAGCTACTTGTAAAGAGTGATGTAAAAGTTGTATCTCCTAGCTGACTAGTGTTTACACATGGGCCATATGAATAATTTAACATGCTCCATTTCTCAGCATGCACATAGTGTATTTCAGTTCAGTTCAGTGTATTTCAGCCCTGACGAAGCTGACATCATCACATACGTAATGACGTCAGCTCAAAACCAGGAAACATTTAAAAATAAGAAAAGAAGCTGGGATACAAGTCGGAAATGAAGGAGTGCCACTCAGGAATCATGGCACCCCATTAGTTGGACCCCAAAACTCGGTAAAAAATGAGTAATTCAGTATGGTTGGGAGGTATGCTAAAGCCTTTGACATGATCCCACACTTGGGCATCATCAAAAAGCTAAGAGAACTTGGTGTAAATCCCTATGTCTTCATGTAGTTGCCCAAGTGGCTCACTGATAGTATCCACAAGGTCAAAATTGGTGCCACTTCCTCTGATAGCAAATCTGCCACTATTGGAGTCCCCCAGGGATCTGTCCTGGAACCCCTATTGTTTGCTATGTACTTCCCCGACATCCAGAAAAAGACAATAGGGCTGTGGCTGACTACATTTGTGGATGACTGTAACTTGGGTGCTGCCATTGACTCCCCAAATGATGTTAAAATAATTCAAGAGGGTCTCACAGCAACAAATGACTGATGCCAAAGTCATGGCCTTAAGTAAAATTAAAAAAAAATGTATTAGTATACCATTCATGAAAAACACAGCCCCTACTGATTACCACATTAGCGACAAACCCTAAGCACACAACCTGTGCTGAAAGACCTGGGTACAAAAGTTGACAACAATCTCATGTTTGACCATCATGGAGCAGCAGTGGTCTGAAAAGGCTTTTACTTGGAACATCTCATAAGTAAAGGGACTGAATCCAAAAAAAGGGAAGTTATTGGCTCTCTGCACCCAGCCGTCATTAGGCCAATAATTGAGTACAATGCCCCATTTGGTAAGTATCTCTCCAAACACCTGCACCAACTGGAAAGGCAAAAGAAATACCTCACAAAGATAATCCATGGCCTCCAACACCTGTCCTATGTGGACAGGCTCAAATCAGTATCACTCTACTCTGTATCATACAGATTGCTCAGAGGTGACCTGGGTCTCGCCTACAAGGCAATCTCAGACCCTGCTCTAGTACAGATGCTCCATATCCATATGTCTAACTCCTTACGTAGTACCCCATCAAAAGTCTTAAATCTAATATGTGACACTAACAAACCCTCCTAGAGAGACAGGTTTGTCACCCAGAGCCTGACTTGTCTCTGCAATGCACTCCCCATACATGTCAAAAAAGTATGTCTCAGACCCTCTTCAATTGCAACCTTGATGAGTGGATGGGCAACCAAAAATATGTGCCAGAGGTGCCACCTGTGTCCCTAATTGAGAGAGCTGACAGATGCTGATTGTGTTTTCTTTTTTGGGGATATACTCTGTAGTAGGCTTGTAATGACCTCAGAGCCACTAGCCTAGTAATCTCCTATGATCCCATGAACAGGTACACTCAGAGGTGTGAAGTCCATAACCCTGTGTATGATGTTATGACTTCTACCCCACTCACACCAGAAATACAAATACATAACAGCCACAACTTTGGACAAAGCCTGTGACTGCACAACAGAAGGACAAAGAGACACATATAAGGGGAAGGGGAACCACTGGCCAGACAAATATAGAATGTACACACCAGAACAAATTGTCCAGTAACACAGGTTCCCTGCAGTGTATGCAGTCAATAAACATCACCCACAGCTACACAACACACACCCACATATGTGGGGGTCCTCAACAAATACAAACCCAAACAAAGGACACCTCAGAGCCAAAAACACATGAGAACTCCCCAAACCTCTACACCACATACTATGCATAGTCCACACAACACTGCCAGGCAAACACTAAGGCCCAACCATAAACCCAACATATTACACATAGGATACTCCAATCTGAGACAGACAGACAGATGTGCCTCTCACCAGTCTGCATAAGGAGACAGCAATGGTTGCTTATTTGTCAGGTGCCAACATCTGCCATATCACACATGCACTGAAGTCTCTTGACAACAGGTATTGTTATGAATTTGCCCAGTCCATGTTGGTGTGAAAGACTTCAGACATACCTCCCTGGACTATAGGAAGACAGACATGATTGAGCATGCTGAATATGTGTCCCATGCACGTATGTCCTTAGGCTTAAGCACCATTCTACTGTCACCCAGAATGATGCCTCAATTCAAACAGAAAATGATTGACATTATCAAGTGGCTGACTTTCTCGTGTCATTCCAGGGGGATCCAGTGTCTGACAGCCTGGGGAGATATGATTAACAGACCATGCTGCTTTGCTAGAGATGGCCTGCATCTGTCTCATTTGGGCTTCACGCTTCTGGCAAAGGCCCTTGCCTCCCCCATAGTGGCTGCTTTAGGGAAAGTCATGAGGTCAATTCTACCAACATGAAACTCTCAACAAAATGCAAATTAAATGTCATGCTGTAAACGCTAGGAGTCTAAACAGGAAAATGCACTCATTGCAAGCATTCTTAACCCTGGAAGATGCTGACATTTGTGCACTCATAGAAATCTGAGCCTCAGCTGCAGAGAGCAACCCATCCTTACCTGGTCAATCATCCTATCACACAGCCAGACCTCAAAATGTGAGCAGCAAAGCCAAAGGAGGTGGAGTATAAATATATATTAAACAGGCACACCTCCAGGCTGGTCAAACAGTCTGACACACACGAGACACTCCAAGTACAGTTAACCATTAACAAGACCCCTATTGAAATTATAGGTAGGTAAAGGCCAACATATTTGCCTCAGGAAGCCCACCGCACCTATCTGGCCCTCTACAAATCTATCAAGATTCAACCCTTTACCCTGACCCTAGCTGACTTTATTTACCCAACCATAGACTGGAAAAAACAACCAAGCCAGAAAAGAAATGCACAGAGATTCCCCCATCTTATCAGTGCTAAATCCTTAGGACAGCTACTTGATACCCCCACAAGATGTGATACATATGTCAGACTTGACAGTAACCAACATGATTAACCACTGCAGCACCCCTATGGTATCATCCTCCCTGGCAAGGTCCGACAAAAAAGCTGTCATGTTCGATATCACCATCTCTCCTGACCCCACCTCTAGCCAAGGTAAAATGAAAATGACTCCCAAGCTGATCACTACCACCTGATGGATGGTATAAACAGCTGCACAGCACCCTCCCCCACTGGAGGAACAGGCACCAACATCCAAATGTACACCAAAGTACTATACCTGCATATATATATATATATATATATATATATATATATATATATATATATATATATATATATATATATATATATATACATATACATATTTATAGAGAGATAGATATATGTATGGAGTCAGGAATACCTGACAGAACAACATCATCATCCATAAGGGAGAGTAAACTTGTCTGGAAATATCTGCAATAAAGGAACTATATAACAAAAGGATAACATTGCTGTCCAGGACCAAGAAGGAGCAGGTGCACAGTTGGAAGCAATCACTCCTTATCCTGAACAAACATATAAGAGCACCAGTGAAATTCTCTAAAGGCAACTCCAAGTCGAAATTGCCCACATCTAAGCTAGACAATCATTAGGCCTTCTTCACACATGTCTGCAGTCTCAAAGGAAGCTACCAGATCTGTTCAGTACTGATGGTCAAGGACACCACATACACAAATGCTGTAGACATAGTCAATCTACTGACAAATCCAGTGGAAATGTCTTTCTCTGTTCCCCCATCAGTAAAGCAGGAAATCCCCAGTACCTGCCCACCCACCCCCTTATCACTAGGAAACAGGGCATCGCTGCCCTCTCAAAGCCAAAAAGACACCCCCATGGGACTTGAATACATCCCAGGCTGCATCCTACATGAATTCAGGCATGAACTGGCAGCACCATTAGGCACCCTAGTCAACCAAAGTCTGAGTCCTGGCTTTGCCCCAGACAAATAGAGGACAGCCACTGTCATCCCTTTGCACAAAGGTGAAGTGTTCACCGATCAAGGAAATTAAAGACCCATCAGCCTAACTATCTTGATCTGCAAGGCCATGCAATGGATTATCATGGACCTCATTAACAGGGACATTGGCAATCTTCAGATACTTGACCACATGCAGTCCGCTTTTGTCAAGGGGAGATATGTCTGTTAAAGCTGGTTGACTTTCCTGGGACAGCCACCAAAGGCATGGAAAAGGGAAAGACGGTGTACACTGCCTACCTTGACTTGGGCAAAGCCTTACACACTATTCCCTGCTTGGCCATAGTACATAAACTCTGTCAACTAGGCATCAATGCATATGTAACCAGATGGGTAGCAAATTGGCTCATTGATAGAGCTCACCTAATCATAATAGGGGTAGCCAACTCATGCAGTACACCCATAATGAGCAGCATACCCCGGGAATCATTCTTGGGGCCTCTGTTATACAGGATATACTTCTCTGAAGTGCAGGACACAAACACTGGCCTATGGCTGACCATGTTTGCAGATGACTGCTAGCTGGGAACAGTCATTAATTCCAAAAGTGATATGGATGTCCTCCAAGAGGGTCTCACCGAAACGAATGACAGCTGCTAGAAACATGGCCCCAAGCTGAATGCCAGAAAATGCATCATCATCCCCTTTGGGGAGACTGACATCCACACATATTATCCCAATAACAAAAATGTCCTACATAAATAATCAGTAGTGAGGCATTTGGCCACCTAGGTTGATAGCAACTTGACTTCTGAGCACCATGTTGCTTCCATTGTATGGAAAGCTTTCTAGATGGGCCAACTGAAAAGTAAGGGTATCTCATGCAGAGACAAAGAGGTCATAAGATCCATGTATCCTACCCTTATAAGGCCAATTATTGTGTACAATGCCTCCTTCGGCATGTACTTCACAAAGCACATGCAGCAGCTGGAGAAACCTCAGCGGTTCCTCATTGGGAGAAGCACTCACCTACCCTACACAGATAGGCTAAAAGCACTGTCCCTCTACTCAGTTCCATACAGACTCCTCAGAGGTGACCTCTGTCTGGCATACAAAGCCCCACTCGATCAACCTGTAGACACAGCATCAACCTGGTCTGTGATATCAATAGGACTTGGTGTGACAGATATGTGTTCCACAGACTCCCCCATCTGTGGAACACACTCCCTGTCCACATCAAGCCAAGTACCTCAATGCCCCTTGTGAAGTGCATCCTGGATAACTGCATGGGAAACAGAAAATGCAGTCCTGTGATTCCACCTGTGTCCCTGCTGGACAGGGGCTCTGGATGCTGACATGTCATGGGCTACACTCTAGTCTGCTAAGGTTTTAAGGGCTTCAGGGCCAATAGCCTAGTTACCTCATATGAACCTATGACCCTATAAACAAATGTCTATCAGTGGTTCACCACATTGCCTTATACTGCTCTGGCACATCCATACCAGGAAATCACAGTGCTATGTAGAATATACCACACATATTATGGTAATCTCTGCTCAGTACAATACACTCTCTACCCACACCAGGATATGACTTTTCAGTTAATAAGGATACCAGACAACCAGGAGATCCCCAGCCAGTATATTACTGAGGTGCTGGACTGTTTACACAACTTTATCAGCGAATCAGCTGTAACCACACCTCTCAACTGGCCGGATTTGGTGAGAATGTCTATATTTTGGCCATAATTTTGCTCTGTCCTTCATTATAAATCTTGTAGTTCTCTGGTGAATCACTGTAATGATCTGAGGATTTATGTCAGTAAGTAATGACATACATTTCAGTGTCAGACGTCATATATGTCAGAAAATGTCTGCTACAGCAAACCCTGTTGCTCTAGCAGCTTTCTAAGTTTATAAGAGCAATATTTAAAATATTTTCCTAGGTTTGGCATATTGTCCCCCCAGTTTGGCAGGCAAGCCCCAGATTTCTTGCACTAACAGGTTGAGAGGTATGGCTGTAGCACACAAAACCCTGGACTGGAGTACAGGTATCACTGGAATGGACTCCCACTCTTACTATAGAAGGTCATACTGGGCATGCTCCTACACTTAGAGAATTACAGCCCATGTCTAAACCCACATCTGACTATACAACTGTATTGTGCATATATGTTTTTGCATACAGACAGCTATGTACACCTTAACTGTCTCTTCCCAAACCCATCACACAAAAGGTTGTGCATTTGAATGCACTTTCCAAAGGGTATGCGTTGTTACATGGCAATACTGATTACCCTCAGCTATCTGTAGGTGGCCCATTTTTGCTATATCTGCATCTGTTCAGTGTGATACACAGACATATATATGGGCAACGTATACAAATATTTCAAGCATGTACATACACATAGACATGGGGAAGAGAGAGACAGACAGTGCTAGAAAGAGAGAGAGACAGGCAGACACAGACATAGAGTGAGTCATAGACACAGACACCCTGAAAGGCATAGAGTGATGTCCTGCTGCAGACAATTGCAGACCATTTGTAAACAGTGGCATGTGCCAGCATGATGGTGAGCTCCATTGTGTTATAGTAGTGATGTAGGGGTTGTAATCTCACATCCCCTGCCTTTGTATGTGTGTGTGTGTGTGTGTGTGTGTGTGTGTGTGTGTGTGTGTGTGTGTGTGTGTGTTTGTAGTTTAAAGTATTTTGAGGCTTTTCCCACTGACTACACTTCCCATTGCCCTACTTTACAAAATTTGCTGATTTCATTCACCTTAGAAGTACCTTTGGAGGCTCTTCCATCCTATAAGCTTTGTGGTGCATGTGATAAGTAGGCAGCACTATAGTATGTACAAGTAGATAGGCACTTGTTTGAATCCCAGTATAACCAACTATAGTACGGTTTGTGTGTGAAGCATATTTCCTGTGAGTTGGTTATACCATTTTAAGGCCTGTTGACCCCCTTCCATGGCATCACTTTAAAGAGCCTGTTGACGTCATCCACCTTACAAGTCACAGTCTACACAGTCACACATTTTCTAACACAAAGGCACTGTGGCACATGCAACAGTCATATCAGTCTGTATTGTACATAACTAGATAGGTAGGTCATCTAATAGGAAAAGTGTCATCTCTGTGTGCATGAGTGTTTCAATGCATGTACCTATGCAGCAGTGTGTCTGTGTTTTAGATGGCTATACCACGTTAAGGACCTGTGAACCTACCATTGTCAATTTTAACTGCCCCTGCAATTGTCACACACTTGAATAGTAGTGGCAGACACTGCAACACTATAGTAGCTCTGGGGTGTTTGAGTTATGTATATAGCACTTCTTCTTTCGACTTTTCCCAATTAGGGGTCGCCACAGCAGAGCACCTGTCTGCTCATGATTGGCAGTGGAGTTTTACAATGTCACATTGCCAGCCTGGTGCCCAACCTTCCACAGAAGGCACACACACTCATGCCTAGGGCCACTTTACAGTATCCAGTCCACCTACAGCATGTCTTTGGGATGTGGGAGGAAACCGGAGCACCCGGAGGAAACCCACATGACCACAGGGATGACATGCAAACTCCACACAGAAGGCACCCCAGCCAAGGATTGAACCAAAGAACCTCTTGCTGTGAGGCAAAAATGCTAACCTCTGCACCACCATGGCCACCCAGTTATGTATATAGCACTATCATTTGTAAAACTAGACAGGTAGAAGTTCTGCTATCAACAAGGGCAGGCATGAGTGTGTGTGTGTGTGTGTGTGTGTGTGTGTGTGTGTGTGTGTGTGTGTGTGTGTGTGTGTGTGTGTGTGTGTGTGTGTGTGTGTGTGTGTGTGTGTGTATGTACATCCTCTTGCAGCAGTCTACCTGTGTTATGACCATCAGCATACCTCTCAACCCCTCACAGAAAAACAACTGGTTAAAGCCATATGGAAAACTAGGGCAAACTCCAGACATTGAGCACAACCTTCACAAATTGCTGTGACACATGGAAAGTAGATATCAGAAAAGGTTGTGCATTTGAATTCACTTTCCAAAGGGTATGTGTTGTTACATGGCAATATCAGTCATCAGTCTGCAATGTTAGTCTATCATGATTTTTCTACAGTTTGCCAGAAAATCAAAATGTTATGACAGATGGAAAGAAAGTATATGTCAAACATCAGGACAATATGAAGACATATGCAGAGGTCACAGGTATTGCCACCATCTGTACAACCCTGCAGGTTGCAGTCCATGTTTGGCAAGGTGTGACCTGTGACAACAATTGAAACAGTAAAGAGGTCCCAAGAGTGTAGGACAACAAAAATGTCATACAGTTCTGTACTGGCTGCATAGAGCAGTTATTGCACATCAGAAGCACATTAATGTTATGACAGATAGTGTAAGCTAAGGTAATGCCACACAAAGAAAGTGTCATTGTAGCAAACCAGAGGAAGTCCTCTGTGTTGCACTTGCTGTGGGCATGGTATGTCCTGCCAAGTGTCATGTTACTACAAGTCATGTTCCACACTCCATAGCTGATAATGTTTCAAACAAATTCCGTGTTGCCTATATGTGTGTAATATGTAGACATGTGAAGGCCCTGTAACTGCCTGGTGTCCCCAATAATTCACATGTATGTAGGCATGAATGCTAATTGGCACCACCCACATATGTAGGTACAGCCTAAGGCTGTGTGAACTGTAAGTATTTTGGAGTCTGTCATTGAGCAGCAAACTGCTGTTAACACACTGCAATGGCCCATACAGTGGGTATGGAATGCTGTCAAGGTCCTAGACTCAAGCTGAATGCAGACAACAGTGTCATCATATCATATGGTAAGGACATGTCCCCAGTATTTCCCACATCAGCACCAACTCAATAAACACACAGAATGTGATGACAGACCTGGGTACCCAGGATGGCAACATAGTTGCATTCAGGAAGCAAGTATCGGCAGTCATCAGGAATTGCTTTTATGTGGTTCACCACATAGCTAAAGGGACCACTTCCAGACAAAAGGTGGACATTACCTCTGAATAGTCCTCAGTCAGTAAAACAATACATTAGCAACATGGCCAGTCTACTATGCACCTATGCAGACACCTGTAAAATCTGTAAAGGCTATGTTAACACCAACAAAGGTCACCCATGGCCCTCAATACCTGTTCCATGCAGACAGCCTGTAATCAGTACTGGCCCACTTGTTACTGGTCAGGATGTCCACAGGTGTCTGTGGTATGCCAAGATGACAATGTTGTGCTCAGCCCTGCCCTGTGTCAGGATTTCACTCCCCAAACATGTCAAACACAGTACCATGCATACCCTCATCAACTGCATCAAGGTTGGGTGGATGGGAAAGAAAAGCATATGTCCCTGGGGTTCAAACAGTGTCCAGCAATGGGAGGACAACAGGTGCTGATGGGTGATTCTGTTGGGGATAAAGTAATGGCTAGGCTTGTGAGGGACCCAGGGTCAGTAATCTGGTAACCTCCTCTATATCTATGAACCTGTGGTCCTACAAAATACCAAGGTGACATGTATGATGGCTAGCTGGCTCTGTCAGGCGGTATGTATGCAAGGACTCACTGTCTTGCCCTATTATCCCTCACACACTATTGCATGTATACACACCAGGTAAACATGTACATATACAGGTGTACCTTGGAGATGAACAGGTCACTGTGTTTCCACTTATCCATACTCGGCTTTGGTAATGTCAGCAGCCCCACAGGCTGTAGACACACAGACACCTGGAACACAAACAGAATACGGTATGTGAGACAACAGTCGGTCAGCTATACTAGCAGCAATAATCTATCATGGCAGAAAGGTACATACACTTCAATGTGCACCCATGGCAATTGCCAGCAGACAGCACTTTACAGAGCCTAACATTACTACATTGTACTATATTCACCCTGTACATCAGACCCATATTAGCATGTCCCTGCATTTATGGTATGGATAACAGGGATGTGGCATAGGTATCATCCCATCCACAGGGTGTGGTGTGCAGGTGCCAGAGGGCTAGGCTGGCCCATACAGTTGATATCATGTGTGTGTGTATGTGTCTGGAGGGGTAGTGCTCAACTGGGCCATGGAGAGGAGCTATGTGTGTCTGTTGGTGACCTGCCTGTGATAGTGATGTGTGAGTGTGTGTATGCACACAGTCAAGCCATGTGGGTGCCCTACACAGGAGTATGTTGGAAAGCAGTGGTCCATACATGGCAGGATGTATAGTTCACCGTCTCTGGCCATGGACATGGGACCTGGTTTTGCCATGAGTGTCACTGGCATCACCAAGCACAAGGGCAGATGTGGTGCTACTCCCTGATGGTGACTGCTGTCTGCTGGATCCACATCCTTGACAGCACTGGCTGGGAACACATACCCATGGCCTGCTATGTTGTAGTGTGGACAGTACCCTCCATTCTGTAGTGCTGGTGGTACTGCCACTACAGGAGTGTAAATGTGCATGGCCACATGGGCTCTCAGCTGATCTTATTGCTGACCTACACCCATGTGTCTGATGCCCTACTCCCACCACATGCTCAAGCACAGACATTGCATGGTTGACCACTGACAATGTCTCACCCCACCGTGCATCCAATACATCAGTAAAATGACGTACGGCATGACCAATGTCATGGAGGTTGTCACAAATGGCAAGATGTGTTTCATTCATGACCCTGAGCATCTGCCTGGTGTAGCATTCAGAATGTGCCTTTCCCTCCATGATGGATTGAAACATGCATCGGGTGACACCTGCTGTGACACATCTGACAGAGTCTGGATGGGCAGCAGTCCTCCTTTGAGCAGCCCTGTCAAGCTGCCTGTGTGGGACCTCACCAGCTTTCTTGCTATGGCTAATGTCTACACTCACAAATGCCACAGTCACCACACTAGTCTGTTGTATGCCACCACCCTCCTACTGTCCAATATCTGTGGCTGCTGAGGACTGGGTATGTGTAGGCATACTGACTGTGTGCAGGGGCATTGTTGTTAGAAGTGAGATGTCAACCAATTCTACAGATTCAGCCCCAAACAACTCCACCTGTGCCTCACTATGACCACCATCATCATCAGAGTCCAATAAGACACTGACATCTGGTTGTGAGTGGGAGATAGCCTAACCCCCATGTTCACCTGTGAGGGGAAAAGAACATATGTAAATTACTGCCTGCACCATAATGTTTCCTGACACACACACACACACACACACACACACACACACACACACACACACACACACACACACACACACACACACACACACACACACACACACACACACACAGACACAAGACCACATTCTGAATGATGACATGCACAACACATAGTCGGACCACAACAGACACATTCTAGACAGGCTCTCAACAATATGCAGTGCAGCTATGTCCAGTTAATGTTGCTACTGCTATACACCTGTGAGATATGTGAGCAGTGGCAGTATGTGATTGACCTTCCCCCAACAAACAGTGCACCTGTATACTCAATACTAATGTACCCCTGTATAGCACAGTGGAAACAGCTATACAACAGTATGTGCCAATATATTACTGCTCCTGTGAATAGGTTCCCGTGATGACCAATGTGATAAACCATAATTAACCCCATCATACGGGAACATGCAAACATTTCAATATGGCTAAGTGTAACAGTTGTGCGCATGGAAAACAGGCTGTCCTCAACATGCCTATGGTATTGGTGAGCCACAACAAGACAGTTCCACATTCATTGGCTTCAGGTTGCTGTTCCGGAGCCACACCAGTGGAACCTAAGTAGTTGTGGGGGAGAGGTATTGCGAGCATGGGTCTACTTCATAACATTGAAATTTCATAACGTTGAATTTCATAACACTGAGACCATAATATCGAAAATTCAAAACACTGAAAACCCAAAACATTGAAAACTGAGAACATTGAAAGTGTGCTTCATAACATTAAAAACTACATTGCACAGTTAAATAATATCACCTCCACCTACAACAACACCTAACTAACAAACACACTTTCTGCTACATTTCTGCAGGGGAGCAAGCTGTCCTGCACCCCCGTAAATTAAATATACCAACTCCAATATCTCACTACAGTAAAAAAAAGTTAATTTCCTAACCTTACTGTGAGCTTAGGAAATTAACTTTTTTCCACTGCAGTGTGATCTTGGAGTTGGTATTTAATTTACAGGAGTGTTGGGATGCAGGGGGGCTTGCCCCCCCCTGCAGAAACATAGTAGAAAGTGTGTTTGTTAGTTAGGTGTTGTTATATGTGGAGAGGATGTTATTTACATATGCACTGTAGTTTTCAATGTTATGAAGCACACTTTCAATGTTCTGAGTTTTCAGTGTTTTAGGTTTTCAATGTTTTGGGATTTAGATGTTTTGGTATCAATGTTATGAAATTTACCATTATGAAATTTCAATTTTATGAAGTAGACCCATGAGCACACACACATGTGGCATTGGTACAGGATAATATGTGAAATCATGAGCATGTACAGTACAAGTTGTAATACTACCCAAATTGCTGACATTCACAATAGGTGTGCACTTGTGTGCATAACAAAACCCCACCCACAAATGCAGTTTGACTTGACATATGCATCCAGGTATCCAAAGGCTGCCACTATGAATGCTACAGTATTGACATGGTGCCCACTGGGGCCTTACCTGCATGCTCCTCGGCTGCTGACTCTGTGCCACCCACTTCCACAACATATGTAGTGATGGTTTCCTGGGAGGCGGTGGCTGCATCAAGGTTTTTGAGGAACTCCTCAGTGGCTATGAGTGGTGCTGAGTAGCAGGCCCTCCATTTGTGCCAGCATGGTCCCTGGCCACAGCTGCAGCCCTTTTCTGTGCATTGTGTACCAGGTCTGTGGCATGATGTCCCACAATGTTGACTTTCGCTACCAGTTCTTCCCACAGGGCAGTGTTTTTCTGCAGGTTTTGCCGGCTCCTGCCCAGTATTACCCTGTGATGGATTCTGAGGGCATCAATGATTGCCACAGTCTTGGCTCTGCAAAGGGCAGGTTGCATCTGCGGTACATCCCACCTGAAAGACATGAACAGGGGAACACATCACAGGACCGCATACATTGACCACAATTATGTGCAGACCCTGCACATCCACTTTTGCTAGGAAGACAACACTCAATCAATATAGTAAGTTAAGAGTTCAGACTCACAGGGAATAGTTCCAGACAACATTGCAGGACAGTCTGAAATAATTACAGCAAACATCTACGGTAATAGGTTCATAAGTTTATAGGATGGTACTAGGCTATTGGACCGTTGGCTCATATAGGCCTAGCCAAGACTTTAGCCCATGTTCCTTCAAAGTCAGCACAAGTTTTTCCTGTCCATCTGGGACACAGCTGGGATTCCAGGGCTCTATGTTCTGTTTCTCATCCAGTCATCCAGGTTTCACTTAAAGAAGCCTTGAGAGGTACTTTACATGACATGGAGAGGGACTCTATTCCACACATGTCCAAGTCTTTGGGACACAAATCTAACCCACAAACAGGTTCTAGTCATGTCACAGACCAGGTTAAGGCCTTGCGTGCAGGTTGCACAAGTTTAGTTTGTCTTATGGATATGCAGCAACTCCATCAAGGCTGGGTTGGACATGTCCTTGTATGCCACACACAGGTCACCTCTGAGCCTTCTGTATGAGACTGAGTAGAGGGACAGGGCTTTTAGCCTATCTGTATAGGATAGGTGTTTGAGACCCTGGATTTTCCTGGTCAGGAACCTCTGTGGTCTATCCAACTGCTGCATGTGCATGGCAAGGTACATGCCTAAGGGGGCATTATACTCAATAATGGGTCTGATAAGGGAGGAGTACAGGGATGTTATAACCTCCTTGCTCTTGGATGACATACACTGATTTCTTATGTGGGCCATGTAGACAGTCTTCTGTACATTGGAGGCAATGTGGTGGTCAAAAGTCATGTTGCTATCAGCCTGGGTTTCCATGTCCCTCACAACTGATTGCATGCTTAGTACATTGTTATTGATGTCATAAGTAGTGGGGTTGGCATTTTCCACAAAGGGGATAATTACGCATTTCTCAGTATTCATTTTTGGAGGGCATTCTTCTGTCACCAGTCATGTGATTGGGTAAGGCCCTCTTGGAAGATGTTCACATCACTAGGGGAATTTAAGACAGCACCAAGCTTGCAGTCATCTGTACACTTGGTCAGCCACAGACCACTGGTTGTGGCTTGCACCTCAGACAAGTATATGCAAAACAGTAGAGGCCCTAAGACTGACCCTTGGGGTACACCATTCCTTATGGGTCTACTACTAGAGGTGGCTTGCCCTGCTTTGACTGAGTGGGTTCTATCAGTGAGCCAGTTAGCTACCCATCTGGCAACATATGAGCTGATACCTAGCTGGGAGGGATTATGTATTATGCCTAAGTGTGGAATAGTGTAAAAGGCTTTGGCTAGGTCAAGGTAGGCACTGTGCACCATCTTCTCCTTGTCCATGGCTTTAGTGACTGTTTTGAAGAAGTCAACCATGTTTAACAGCTGTGATCTCTCTTTGACCAAACCAAACTGTGTGGGCTGCAGTATTTGGAGGTTGCCAATGTCCTTGTTTATAAGGTCCATGATAATGCATTCCATGGCCTTGCAGATCAGGCTAGTTAGGCTGATTGGCCTATAATTGTCTGGGTCAGTAGATGCTCCACCTTTGTGTAGGAGGATGACAGTGGCTGACCTCCATGCAGCTGGGATGATGCTAGTGCTCAGGATATGGTTGAACAGGCTGTCTAATGGAGCTGAGAGCTCATGCCTGAGTTCATGTTGGATACAGGCAGGGATGATATCGGGTCCGATGGAGACTTTATTTTTTGCTTTTGAGAGGGCATTAAGGACCTGCTCCATGGTGATGAGGGGAGGGTGCAGGTGCTGGGGATGTCCTGATGTACTGATGGGGGATACGGGTGACATTTTCACTGAACCTGTTTGCCAGCAGGTTGGCTATATCTATGGCATATCTATGGCATTTGTGTATGTAATGTTATTGACCACCAGTTTAGAGCAGATGTGGGTGTTGCCTTTGAGATTGTGGACATATGTGAAGAAAGCCTTGTGATTGTCCTTGGTGGATGTGTCCAATTTAGACTTGAAGTTATCTTAACAGGATTTCACCAGCAACCTTATTTGCTTGCTCAAATAAAGGAGAGATTGCTTCAAACCTGACACCTTCTCCTTCTTGGCTATGGACAGCAATTACTTCCTTCAATGAAAGACTTTTTTTATTGCTGCTGTCATCCAAACAGATTTGCTCTTCCTTGAGGAAGATGGTTTGGTCCTGTAGGGTAGTGCTGAGTCCACACAGCTATGTAGGTGCACATATATTTTCCTGGTGTAGGCCTGGACACTAGTGATAGTTCCAACTGAAGGGATGGTGGATGTACAGCTCCTTATACCTGCTCTGAGGAGATTGTAGTCAGCTTCAAACATGTTTTCTTGTGTGATCCGGACAAGGGGGAGTGTCAGGGGTGATGGTGGCTTCAAAAGTGATTGCTTTATAGTGGGATCTTACCAAGGAGGATGACACTGTAGGAATGCTACAGTGGCTACTCATGTTGGTTAGGATCAGGTGCAACATATTTTCACCTCTTATAGGGGTGTTGACCAGCTGATCCATTGCATTGCCATTGACAAAGTTGTGGGATCTCTGGACATTTATATTTGGGCTAGAATAGGTCCTGCACTCTATGGTTGGGTATTTAGGGTCACACAGGATTAGGGTAGAGGGTTGAATCTTGATGGATTGAAGTAAGTCCAGATAAGTGGAGGGGATGTCCTAAGTCATGGTTGGGGGTCTGTAGCTAGCTATGATTTGAATATGTGTTTTGTCAACAATTAACTGCACTTGCAGTGTCTCCTGTGTGTCATACTGTTTGACCATCCTGGAGGTGTGTGTGTCTTTAATAAATATTGGAACGCCACCTCCTTTGGCTTTGTAGCCCTCCATTTGGTGTCTGAAAGTATGGTAGGATGAGTAACCTGGTAAGGTTGGGGTGCTCTCCAGAGCTTTGAACCAGGTTCTAGTGACTGCACAAATGTCAGCATCCTCCACGGCAAGGAATGCTTGCAAGGAGTGCAGTTTCATGCTAAAACTCCTACTATTTAGCAGCATGATCTTTAATTTCATTTATATGAATTATTCATGTTGGTAATATTGTGGTCATGACTTTAGCTAAAAAAGGCACCATGGGGTGGGACAGGGGCCTTTGCCAGAAGCCTAAAAGCCCAACGGTGACAGATGAAGTGGCAAAGCATCATAGTCTATCAATCATGTCCTTGCTTTTGACTGAGACAGCAAGGACCCTAGGTTCTTAATGTGATTGCATCTCTCCTATATTGTGTTCTTAGGTGGTAGTAGTAGAGGGTTGTCTGTGTACATCAGGCAGTTGCTACACTGTCTCACATTGTCCATCCATGGTTATCAGAATCTGTGGAACAGAGGTCAGGGATAGTACACTGGTTACTATCTGAGGAGAGTACCTATAGGTGTGAGTATGGCTGGATAAGATCAATAGCTGCAGGCAAAGACCTCACTCACACAGGAGTGCTGGTAAGGGAAAAATTGCAACTGCGATACCTCGCAAAGGGTTAAAACAGCACAGCAGTTTTGTGTAACAGGCAAACAAGCACAAACTCTCACAGATGCTGGTTTTAAATACCACAACCAACCAACCCTTGTTTCTGAGCTCTTATCTCAAAATCCTATGCCAGACCAGTTCCAATCAGTTCACTTACTCCCATTAAGTGTAGGCAGGCCTTGGCCAACACAAGATGGTATAGCAGAAAACACAGGAATCACACAAACAGATCTGAATACAGCAAAACCTGCAACCAGACTATGCTAAAGATATTTCAAGTCTGTTTAGGTCAATTTAACACAGGAGATCAGATACACACTTAAATATCACGTAGCAGAAAGAGCAAATTGATTTAAACAAATTAATCAATAAAAAAGCTCAAAACTGAGCCCTGTTTCAGCAGTCTTCAACCAGGCATGTTCTAACTGCACACTCCTGCCTTTAGGGTGCAGGGGAACCCTATTCAAAAAAGATGGCCTGGATTAGTGCTCAAGTTATACAAACAAAGGCTAAATTCACCAGGTGTGAATCTAGTCTATGCAACAGCAAACAAGGTGCACCAAGGTTAGAAAGAAGCAGTACAAATAACCAGACACCATAAGCCTTTAACCAGCAATTCCTATCTCAGAAGGGCAGAATCTACCCTCTCCTTCTACATGAGTTCGTACTACAAACCTTCTTAATGTACAATAACTGTCCTGAAGCCCAATTGATGGAACCAAAAGGCTTAGAATACCAGTTACAATTTAATTAGGCTACTAACAGCCAGTAATAAATGCAGCAGAATAAGTGCAATTGAGTACATTTAAGAACAGGCAGCAAAGGCAAAATAAACTAATAAAGTAGGAAGCAACACAAATATAGTAGAATTATTTGATCACATTAAGTGGGAAGAGATGAAACACGATAATTTACGTTTGGGAAAACTGGGGGGGGGGGCCCTTCCCAAATGATCTATCGCTACTCAGTAGAATAAGATGATGGACTGGGAGGAGTGTGCAAAATGAGACTTATAGTAGGGGTGGGCAACTCAAAAGACACCAAATTTAAAAACACAACAAGGGCTAGGCAAGTGGGAGGGGGAACTCTTAAAACTCCAACAGAGCAGAATAATTAAAACAAAACAAATGTAATATTAGAATAAGATACAAAATAGAAGTTATCAAACCTTGGATAAAGAGCTTCAAATCAACATTAAATGCAGTGATGCCTGATACTCAGAGCACTGCCGATCACAAAAATATCAGACAGATATACTATATTCCCATCTATATGTAAACAATTTTACATTTCCCTAGTTCCTTACTATTAGCAAGGCAAATGCTGATGAGTGGATGTTGTCAGATACACAGACTCATGCAACATGCAAAGGTCTTTCT
Source organism: Protopterus annectens (assembly GCF_019279795.1). Taxonomy (NCBI): domain Eukaryota; kingdom Metazoa; phylum Chordata; order Ceratodontiformes; family Protopteridae; genus Protopterus; species Protopterus annectens. The sequence continues at coordinate 1,509,856,404 of NC_056728.1, forward strand.
AAGAGACAGGTCTAAAAGTAATAATCAACATTAATGCTGGGTTAGCTCAGATTACATCAGTGTGTGTCACCTGCCTTCACTTCCCAGGCTAACAGCAACTAACATACATTTTAGCATCTCTGCATCAGAAGTACATATCTGTCTGATGTTTGTGTAGAACCGGAAGTCATAACAAAGTTAAACACGTTTACATTTTCAAACTAGTAGTTATTTAAGTTTCAAGACAATACAAAACCCTCTAGCTGTAGATATTTATGTCTGTTTTCTGCACTGATGCTGAGATAACACATTTGTAAAACAAGTTCAGCTTATTTACTTGAAGTTTTGCAACTTACGTCTGTATGTTTGAGGCTTCCAGCTTCTACTATTAATACGTACATTTGCACAGGTAATAATTCATATTAATTTCTGTTCTTTGCCAGTGCAGTACACTGTGGTTACACTTCTGAAGCTCTGTCATACCTCTCAACCTCTTAGCACAAGAAATCTGGACAAAGCACAACACAATGAGGGGACAAAGGGACATAACTAGGGACAGATTTTAAATATTGCTCCTATTTGTGTCTTTCAGCTTTTCCCGGTTAGGGGTCGCCACAGCGGAACTCCGGTCCGCTAATGATTGGTAGTTGATTTTTACATGCCGAGTTACCAGCCCTGATGCACAACCTTCAACGAAGGTACGCCCATTCACGCATGTCTCCATGCAGAAGATGCTCTAGCTGAGAATCGAACTGGGCAGCATCTTACTATAAGGCGACAACGCTACCACAGCACCAGCACCGTGGGTTAAATATTGCTCCTATAAACTTCGAAATTTGCTAGAAAAACAGGGTTTGTTTTAACATACACTTTCTGAGGGATTTGAAGTCTTCAACTCAAATGTATATAATCATTTAGTGACATTATTGCTCATATCATCCGAGTGATTTGGCAAAAAACACAAATGTTATGTGGAACAGGCCAAAACTAAGAGGCAACAACCTAGACAATTTGTGGAAATCTGTACAGTTAAAAGGTATTTATGTCTGGCCATTGTTAACAGACTTTCAGATTCTGTAGCAGTGTACTGTGTACACATGTGTTCTGGTGAGCAAGGAGACAAACAGATGTGAGTGTCATATATCCTTTTCTATCTGACTGTGCATGCTGCTACAATTGATGCTGGTCTGTCAGCTGTGTATATTTGTAGGGGCAGACTGAGACATGTTCCTTAAAAACCTCAACATTCCCCCCAACCCTATATGTTTGGCTTTTGTGTGGATGCCCTGCTCTAGGTGTTTGGGAGCAATGTTAGGTCTGTCCCTGGTAGTTGGACATACTGCTGCATGTGTAACAGGCCACAGCTGCTGCATTCTGGCCAGCAGTCAGACTAGGGATTGTGAAGACATTGAAGGAGAACAAGCTGTAATTGTTAGTGAGGGTGCAGTGTCAGCTGTTGTGCCACAGCATGGCCTTGTTGAGGGTACCCACAACAGTCCAGGTGAGGCATGTGCTTTTGGTGCATATGTTACGTAATAGTGCTATCCAGAGAGTGTTAGTCAACATGTGGTGCACATATTCATAATTGTGAAATGTGTCCCACCCTGCAGGGCTTTAACATGCTACTGTGGGTGGCAGTGACTGCAGAAGGAGCAAATAGTTTTCCTGGACATTGCAGAACTCCATTATTCCTATGTTGTATTGACTTGCATGTAGTTGTCATGCCACACACTGGGCTGTGGGCTAGGACTGTTGGTTTCTACATTTGACAGATACTAGAACTGTAACAGATGGAACTACCAAGTCATTCATATGGCAGGTGGATTTGTAAGACATATGTGCATGCATACAGTGTGTGACACAGGATTAGTGTGGACATGTGTGTTCTGATGGGTATGGCATGTGACACTGAGCTGTCTGTCATGCTTTTGTAACCCCAGTCTGCACTACCTTGCCAGTATGTGTGCACACAGAGTAGGTTCTGTGAGGACCCTGCCATGAATAGGGGGCGCAACTGTAGATATTCAACAACAATCTGTGCAGTTGTCAGCTCTGCCAGATATTGTAGGCCTCTTGTACATCCAGCTGCATTTGTCTGTGTACTGGTTCTTTGTTGGCATCAGAGGCCCAACCACACTGTGATTTGGGCCAGTATAAATAGGAGTAATGTGTGATTGGCAATCAGGATATTTTTGTAAAACAGTTGCTGTACTCCACAGGTCAGTTGGCTTACTGGTATATTGCTGTGACTGTAGTTTAGATGGGTCTGGTTTCAAACATTGTCACTGATGGATTTTTTTTCACTAAAGTTACATCCCTGTAGTGCATGATATATTTACAAATGCATCTTTAATTCCCAAGAGCTGATTTGGTATAGTGTTGTGTTGCTGTGACACTGGTTCAGAAGGTCCTGTGTCCAAAACATGGCAGCTTTGTCTTTTTTTCCCTACTGTTATATGACTGTAATGCATGATATGCTCACAAAAGCATTAATAATTTTCCCAGGAGATTTGGTGTAGGGGTGTGTTGCTCTGACTCTAGTGCACAGGGTGCTGGGACCAAGACTTGGCAGTGATGATGTTTTCCCCTAATGTTAAATGACTGTGTTGCATGATATATTTACAAAAGCATTGCTAAGTTCACATCTGATATGGAATAGTGGTGTGTTGTTCTGACTCTAGTGCACAGGGTCTTTGGGGTTAAGACTTGGCAATGATGATATTTTTTTCCCTAATGTTAAATGACTGTAATGCCTGATATATTTACAAAAGCATTAGCATTACAGTCTCGTACTAGTCATCCTGCGTGGCCTTCCATGTTACAAGCCCTCTCCTCTGCAGCTGTGGGGAGAAAACACACCATTATGCATACATGTCTATGAGATATTCATAGTATAACTTGATATATCACCTATAGATATACTTACAAACCTCTGGGGCATTCTAGGCCTGAGCATCTTGGATCCATTGTGCTAAGAGTGCCCCATTTCTGCATCTCAGTTCATCATAATGGTGATGGACCTGCTGACCATTTTGGGGGATGCCGGTGCCACTGGTGAGCTCACATGCCAGATGGTCCCAGAACTCAGACTGGTATTCTGAGCCTGGTATTGGCCCTGCAGTAGTCTGTCATCATGGTTCTTTACAAGGAGTCCAGCCATGACATTGGACTCAAGGATGCCCCAGCACTGTGCCTGAAAATGTGCTCACTGTCCTGCACCTGTCATACGTCCTACAGGGATCAAACTCTAACAGGTTCATGAGATCATAGGATCATAGGAACTTACTAGGCTATTGGCCCTGAGGGCCTTATAAGCCTAGCCAAGAGTTTAGTCCATGTATAGACAAATCAGCACCTGATTGCCCTGCCCAGCAGGGACACAGGTGGAATCCCAGGGATGTATTTTTGATTTTCCATACAGTTATCCAGGTTGCGCTTAAGAAGAGGTAAAGAGGTACTCTGCTTGACATGAAAAGGGAGTCTATTCCATAGATGGGGAAGTCTCTGGGGCACAAATCTGTCCCACCAACAAATCCTATCAATGTCACAGACCAGGCTGAGTCCGTGTGTGCAGGGTACTTGAGTGGAGCTTGACTTGTGGATATGTAGCAGTCCCATCAAGGCAGTGTCCAAGATTGCCTTGTATGCCAGACAGAGGTCACCTCTGAGGAGTATGTATGACACAGAGTTGAAGGATAGAGCTTTTAGCCTATCTGTGTATGGTAGATTTTTGAGGGCCTGGATTCTCCTGGTAAGAAACCTCTGTGGTCTTTTCAACTGCTGCATATGCTTTGCAAGGTACATGCCAAATGGGGCATTGTACTCAATAATGGGCCTTATAAGGAAAGATTACAGGGATGTTATAACCTCCTTGTCCCTGGATGAGATACCCTTACTAATGAGGTGGGCCATGTAGGAAGCTTTCCATACAATGGAAGCAACATGGTGGTCAATAGTCAGGTTGCTATCAATCTGGGTGCCCAAATCTCTCACAACTGGCTGCATGCTTAGAACATTGTTAATAATGTGATAATTTGTGGGGACATCACTCTCCCCAAAGGGGATGATGATGCATTTTTTGTATTCAGCTTGAGGCCATGTTTCTGGCACCAGTCATTTGTTTGAATGATGTCCACATCACTAGGGAACTTGAAAACAGCTCCCAGCTTGCATTCATCTGCAAACGTGGTCAGCCATAACCCACTGGTTTTGGGCTGCACCTCAGAAAAGTATATCCCACATAACAGAGGCCCTACAAACAAACTGTGGGCACACCACTCGATACAGGTCTCCTGCTTGAGGGGGCTTCACCTGTTTTGACTAGATGGTTTCTATCAGTGAGCCAGTTAGCTACCCTTTTGGTAACATACAGATTGATGCCTAGTTGAGAGATTTTATCTGTTATTCCTGAGTGGGGAATGGTGCCAAAGGCTTTGGCCAGGTCAAGGTAGGTGGTGTGCACTGTCTTCACCTCATTCATGGCTTTGGTGACTGTCTCAAAAATGTCAACCAACTGTAACAGACATACACTCCCCTTCACAAAGCCAAACTGTGTGGGATCAAGTGTTTGGAGGTTGCCAATGTCATTGTTAATGAGGTCCATGATAATCTGTTCCATGGCCTTGCAGATCAGGCTAGTTAGGCTGATGAGTCTATAATTTCCCGGATTGGTGGATGCTCCACCTTTGTGTAAGGGGATGACAGTAACTGTCCTCTACTCAGCTGGGACAAAGTCAGTAGTCAGGCTTTGGTTGAATAGGGCACCTAATGCTGCTGCAAGTTCCTGTCTGAGTTCATGTAGGATGCACAATTATCAGAACAATGAAGGTGCAATGCTGAAGTACCAGCATGAATAAGTCCACAGATTGAAACTTTTATCCTTAGTGTTGTGGTTTTTTGAGTTTTTCCAGTTCTGATAATTGTTTTTTTGATATAATCTATTGGTTTATGCTGGTGTGTTTTCATGTGGGATGCAGCCTGGGGTGTTATCAGGTTCCATGGAGGCTGTATATTTTGCTTTTGAGAGAGCAATGATGGCCTGATCCCTAGATATAAGGGGAAGGTGTAGGTACTGGCAATGTCCTGATTTACTGATGGGGGGACAGAAGGCTGAAATTTTCAATTAATCTGTCAGCCAGCAGGTTTGCTATATCTATGGCATTTGTATATGTGCTGTCCTTGACCACCAGATCTAAACAGATCTGGGTGCTACCTTTGAGATAACAGACATTTATTTATTTATTTAAGTTTGATAACTGGGGAAGTCCACTGGGCCAAGAAGAGCCCGTTTTCAGCAGAGGCCCAGGAAGAAAATCTCCACAATAATTCCAAGTCACATTTCACATGCCACAAAAGGACATAGTTTATACAGCTAATTAAACATTTACAGATAAGCTCCATGATATTTGCAATTCACTTGTCACAATGTCACAAAAACGAAAAGACATAATTCAATACAGAAATTTCAACCTTTACATAAAGTGAATATTTTTGTTATAAACGCAATTGTAGGTTTAACATAAACTAAACCTTAAAAAGGGCACAGTATACTCAAATCAAGGGGTGGCGTAAGCCATACAGAATCGGGCTAGGCTTATAATTGCCCCAGGGCAGATAGCCTAGTATGAACCTATAAACCTATGAACCTATAAAATATATAGCTACTAGCCATTAGTAGGCTAGAAAAATATTATACATGGAGAGGGTAATAGTATATTTGAGATTGGAGAGTATAGTACAATAGATATTAGAGAGAAAATTAGTTTTTAATAGAGGAGGGATTGTTTTGGGTGGGATGAAGTAATAGTAGAAGTAGTTGGATGAGTCAGTGCAAGGTGGAATGAGGGGGAGTTAAGTTGGAGTGTTTTGGAAGAAAGATGAGAGACTAGCTGAGATCTGAAATTTGTATGGTTAGGTAGGCTGCATAGGTGTGTGGGGAGAGAGTTCCACTATTTAGCTAAGGAGTGGGACAGCAGTAGATGGCCAGGAGGTCATGCAGGTTTGTGGACCTGAAGGCGATTTTTTTTTTGGATCTGAGTGAGACATATGTGAAAAAGGCCTTAAGATTGTCTCTAGCAGATATGGCCAATCTGGACTTGAAGTTTGCCTTGGAGGATTTCACTAGTGCTCTTATTTGCTTGTTTAGGCTAAGGAGAGATTGCTTCCAGTTGGGTACCTGCTCCTTCTTGGTCCTGGACAGCAACGTTTTTCTTTTGTTATAGAGTTTATTTATTTCAGATGTCCAACAGACAGGTTTACTCTTCCTTGTGGAGAATGATTTAGTCTTGAGAGGTATGCCTGATTCCATGCATTTACATAAATGTTCATATAGTAATTTGTTACAGTTTTGGATACTGGTGACAGCTCCTACAGAGGGGGAGGGAGCTGTGAAGCTGTTTATACTATTCCTCAGGAGGCTTTCATCAACTTTGGAAATTTTTTTTGTTTGATCCTAGGTAGAGGGAGATCACGGGAGATGGTGACTTCAAACATGACTGCTTTATGGCCTGATCTTAAAAGGGAGGATGATACTGCAGGGATGTTGCAGTGGTTACTCATGTTGGTTAATACCAAGTCCAATATATTATCACCTCTTTTGGGGGTATTGACTAGCTGTTCCAAAGCATTTTCATCGACAAAATTGAGGAATCTCTGGTCATTTGGGTTCCGGCATGAGTAGTACTTTCAGTCTATGTTTGGGTAGTTAATGTCACCCAGGATCAGGATAAAGGATTAAATCTTGATAGATTCAAAGAGGTCCAGATAAGCAGTTTGGGCATCTCGGGTCAGATTTGGGGGCCAGTAGCTAGCTATGATTTGGATAGGGATGTTGTCAATGGTTAACGACACCTGGGGTCTCTCCTGTGCATCATACAGTTTGACCTGCCTGGAAGTATGTATGTCTTTAATATATATTGAAACTCCACATCCTTTGGCTTTAAAACCCACAGTTTGGGTTTTGAATGTATGATAGGATGAGTAACCAGGTATTGCTGGGGTGCTCTGCACAGCTTTAAACCAGGTTTCTGTGACTGAGCAGATGTCAGCATTTTCCATGGTTAAGACTGTTTGCAATGAGTGCAGTTTCATGTTTAGACTCCTATCATTTAGCAGCATGCCCTTTAATTTGGTATTTTTGCAACTGTTATGTTGGAGGTTTTAACCTCATCACCTTTCTGACAGCATTCCCGGTTGTGTGGTTTAAATAAGGCCATATTCCCACACTTTGACATCATTGGACCATTTTCAAAAATGCTGAGCAAAGCTGAGGAGTGTGCAAACCCGCTAAGCTGAGTTGAGCAGTGCTTATCGGTGTGCAAATCTGCTTAGCTGAGCTAAATACTAATTAGAATGAGACTTCTTAGCAATGCTCAAACCAGCTAAGCAGAGCGGAGCACTGCTAAGTATTGCTCAGACAGGTCCTGTATAAGCATTGCTTACAATGGCTTAACAGTGCTTAGCAAAACTGAGCTAAGGGCTAACAAACATTTCCATTTAAAAATAAGTCAGAAATGACTATTAATTACTCATTATTGATACATTATTATTAAGTGTATATATTTTACTTAAGCAATAACTGACAACGTCTGTGTGGTATATTAAGATTTACTCATGGTTGTTGTGGTTTATTCAAGAGAGCGAAGCCTGCGTGATTAAATAAAGGCAACCGTGGGTAAATCTTAATATACCATAACACGGTGTTGGTTATTGCTATTATGCAATGACATTATTTAAGAGAACATATTGACATTTCTTAAATAAATGTCTTTGTATACCAGTACTGTGCTGTCCTTCCATGTTTTTCCAGTATCCTGGGGCATTTTCTGATGTACTGCATATGTGTATGGGACTTGCATTTCCACAAATACCCAGTACATCAGTGTTCTGCAAAGGAAGCAATGTAGAAATGAAGGTCTCTGTTGCTCCATTTTTGTTTTCCTTTTTTTTTCTTTTTTTTTTATTATAAAAAAAAAATGTCAGACAGTTTAGGGGTAGGTGAGAGAGAGAATGGAGGAGATACAAGGAAAATCAGGTATGTGTCTTTAGTTTTGAATAATGCACCTCATTTTCCTAGTATTTTCTCCATCCTGTCTGTCTGCTATGTCCAGAGTCCGGTTTATGTTGTTTTTTGGGGGGTTTATTTGTTAAAAAAAATTATAAAATTACAGTATATAACAATGGAATAAAGTTAGGGCAACCAGACCTTTTTCCATTGGTATATTCTAGGATTTACAATGGGCATGCTGATTGGGCTGAACAATCAGCATGCTCATTTTGGAATATCAATGACCAGTTATTGCATAATTTACATGAACTCCCTGTACGTGCTCTCATTACATTACCTTGTGGTGTGACTGTACTGTATGGGACACTTGTGTTTAAATAGGGGTTTTCACTTTATATCTCCACTGACACTCGGAATTTGGACCAGCTGCATTACCCTGGTTAATAAATATTAATTATTACATCAATAAATAAAATTAAAAATAATATAAAACTGCTTTCCGATGTAAAAGCTAAATGACCTGTCTTGGTATTCGAACCATGTACATACTACATGACAAGCCATGACTCTAACCACTAAGCTAACAGAGTTGTCCAAGGTTCAGCTATACATTTGTATACAGCTTCTTGATAAGTTTAGGCACTGCTGAGCAAGGTGCCACCCCCTACAAACCACTTAGCTGTGCTTAAACTTTCATGAAAAATAAGTAAAAAAATGTAAACATTAATTTACATGTAAACTGTAAACCTTAACATTACTAGATAAGTGTCCATGGACACTTGCTTTCTTGTTTTAGTGCTGCAAAGAATTTTTACAATGCAGGGGGGGGTGTTACAGATACAGAAATACACCCTCTACATGATGTGAGGTCACGTTCCTAAGCCTATAAAACTGTACAGATTTTCGCACAATGTCCAGATTTGTGCCTCATATTCTTGGTTCATCTGTCATGGGATTGTGTTTCCCTGGAAAATCAGTGACAAATCATTAAATACTGCAGTTAGAAAATATTGAGGGACATTTGAGTTTCACACATCATTTCCATGCTAAAGCAAGGCCTGTCATTCTATCAACTTTCTAAGTTTGTAAGGGCAATATTTAAAAATGTTCCCTAGAATGTCCGGTTTTGTATTAGCATGCATTTTCTGAATAACATGAAGTCTGTAACTCAAATGATTTAATTATTTAGGGACTTCAATTCTCAGTGATTTTCCAGAAAACCAGTAACTTTATAAGTGACAGACCAAAACTATGGTGCAAACATCTGGACATTCTGTGAAAATCTGTACAGTTGAAAGGTACGAATATTATTTGTAAGGTGCCATATGGCACTTTCACAATGCAGGGGGTTTCTCACAGTACCTGTCACATACCCACTTGCATTGCATTCAGTTCACATTCATAATTTCAGTGTCTGCGGACACTGTTTTCTAATGCAAAGTGCCATACAGCACTTTCACAATGCAGGGGGTGTGTGACAGTACCTGTCACACACCCCCTGCACTGATTTAACTTGCCATTAACTATTTCAGTATCTTTGGACACCTTTTTGTTTTGTCAGTGCTTACCTTATCTTAGATATCTGTGGGCACTGTATCACTCCCCCTAGCCCTCATTCTGTATCTGTGTCTGCGGCCCCCTCTCAGTAGCGTTCCTTCATTAATATGTAAGGTGCACTGCCGAGATCAGGATGTGGACATGGACACCATTCACTTTGTGTAGAAATAATACTATTCCTACATGGAGTTTACTGAATCCTGGGGAATGTGTTTTAAATTGCGTCTCCGTGTTTGAGTTTAAAATTTGTATAAACAGTGGATCTCATTAGTGTGTTGACACTCCACTTGTTATTATGCACTTATCTGCACGAGAAGCATACTACTTTATTTTTGTAACTAGCCTGCTATGCTATACATGCCACTGACTCACCAGCTACATCTGTTTCTATCCATATTATTTCACTCATCACAGTATTTTATTTCTTTTTCATTTGACAATGGAGAGGGACATTCACTTGGAATACAAATGGATACACTCAGTATTTCCAGATGCAGACCACCCTGCATCAAGCACAATTTCCCTTAAGAGCACAGAAGGAACACAGTTAGCCCAGGGTCTGGATTTCTCTATATCTGCCCCCCCGCCCAGATCCCCAGTATGACTTCCCATTGGCATACCTGTACGGTTAGGTCCTCAGCTGAGTGTTCATACCAAGTCCTCCAGCACTTTCTCTGTGAAACCAGTGCTTCATGTCTCTGTCCAAGTAGTTGTCACACACACACACACACACACACACACACACACACACACACACACACACACACACACACACACACACACACACACACACATACACACACACACACACACACACACACACACACACACACACACACACACACACACACACACACACACACACACACACACACACACACACACACACACACACACACACACACACACACACACACACCTGGGAAAGGCTAACACAGATGTATTAGCTGTGCCAAATCTATGCCATCTTTTGTTCAGACTATAAGGTAGTTTCTCTGCACCAGTCAACTTACTATAAGGCTCTTAAAAGGGAATCCAGTTATTCTGACTGAAGTTAATATTAATACAAATGGTAATGTTGACCAAACAGCAAGGCTTCAAGAGTGACCAGAGCTGTCTCCAAATAAACATATGCGAGTCTGTCAAAATTTAAATATTTTTTTCTAAAAGAAACAGCCACAATGAGAAGTTTAAACATGTTTAATATTAAATAATAGAACACAAAAAAGTTAAATACCTATGTACAGTAAACACCAGAGTTTCAGTCACAGGGACTTTTTTAAAATATCACTGATGGAAAGTTTCACACAGCTATAGAAAAATAGTATTTAGCTAGTCTCACTATTTATTCCTGATTGACTAAAAAACTTACTGCTCCTACTTACTGAATAGAGCAAGGTAAGATAATTTGGGTGAGTGGTCCTTGTCACATCCAAGGAAGAATACAGAATGTTGAGAGCAAACTCCTCCTAATATCTAGATATTATTTTTGGCTCACAGAATTACATCACACACATCTGGTCATCTGACTTTGTTCCCCATGCTATCATCAACACTAGAAGCTGACAGGAGTATAGCACCTATGTGTTACCATGCACACAGATAGAACTTTGCTCAGATCTCCTGGAAGTCATAAAACCATAAAACATTCCCCTCTTCCTACACAAGCTACAACCTATTCTCTACTACAGACATCATGTCTCTGGAGCCATTCAAAACTGTGGGATAATATCTTTATGGCTTTACCCATAAAGTAATTTTATTTCAGATATGTTTTAAAGTTTTCTGCAGCTGGATTGTGATTAACCTTTGCTCTGCCAGCATCCTCTGTTGAAACATATGCATTTAATTCAGTAGCAATAGTGTATGTGCATTTCTTTTCTTTCCATCAGGGTACACTGTTCACACATATTAACACAAGCAACTTTGCAAATACATTTTTAAATACAAGTATCTTTACAAATCAGTTTGATACACAAATGACATATAATTCTTTACAAAATTCCAGCTAGCTGTGCTGACATATGTTACAAATCTACTGCCCTGTTTCTCCTCGCATGGCGCTGTACCTCCTATCATCACAGCAGTTATGGACTTTGGTGGAGAACCTGGTAGGATGAAGGCTTTACTAAAAGTATATGTGTTATTTCTATTCAAAATGACAATCTTTCATGTACATTTAACCTCAAAGGTAACCAAGTGGTTGTGCTCTTTCTGTTCAAAAAGACAATCCCTCCTTCAAATTTAACATCAAATGTAGCTAGTTGGTTAAAATGTATAATGTCACTGCTTAGATCTGCTTTATGGAACATCATAAATTATCAAATATTTATGCTTTATCTGTATTCCAAATCATGTAATTTATCTAACATCCACATATTATGTTTTATGAGAAACTGAGTCTGATTTTCCTCTTCCATTAGTTTGCTATCAATATTGGGGATATAATTGTCTGTCTTTTGTGTGAATTCATTGCTTTTGAATCACATATTTTAATATTTCTGGTTAATCACCACAAATGTCTTTAACAGAATCTATATTGATGCCAACGATATCCAGGGGTCCATCAATAAGGCAATAGTCAGCACAATAATCCCCAAAGCTAAGCCACGATCCAAATACTTGTTTAAAACAGCTTTAATTGCGACACAAAATGAACTGACATTACAAGTTGAGCGCTTTCATGTACGTCCATACACTTCATCAGAACAAAGATGAATGTTGAGAATAAAGTCTCTATATTGACATAAAACATATCCATTTTTTAAGGATAAGCATTTTATGGAAGCAACAATTTTCAGAAAATCTTTTTAATAGACATTTCCTGCTGATAAGCCTTACAAGAACTATTTTTTTATCTGACCCAAGCAGACTTTAACAGAAAAGTTTACAATTTATGAAAATGAATAGTTCTTCCATTCTTTGAAAAAGATTAAGCATAACAGAGTTTTTTGAATACTTCAGTACTCTTCTTGGAAGAACAGAAATAAATGTTCCTGTCAAAAATCTATCTCTTTTGCAGATTATTAAAAAAAGAACAGTTATAAAACAGCCTCCTCAAATTCAACTTTCACAGTTCTTGCTTTATTCTTACTGAGTTACAGGAATCCCTTGACAACTGACGCACAAGGAAATATTATGGCATTTTTTATTGCATACTATATGTGATGCTCCATGCTTGATAAATTGGTACATATTCTAAGCTACTTTATATTTACTATATTTTGTTTCCTATTTTACAAACAGTATGAAACTGGTTTTAAAAATAAGAAAAAAGACTTGTTTGCAACATGTCTATGAGATAATTATTTGGCCAGTGTAGTAAATGTATTAGCCAAATAACTACCCTGTATTTTCCCATTAACATGACATAAAAATGTAATCCTGATGTGGGAGTCACTTATTAACATGACTTTTCACTTGTTTCTTATGAAGATAGTGACACACATGCATAGCCACCCCATATCTTGTTTCAATGCAGTCTAAGTAACTATCCTTAGTTGCCCTTATCAGCCAATTGCAATGATTTATTGCAGCCTATTACCAGAAACCAATGGAAGCATCAGACAATTGGATCATCTGAGATTGTTTTCTTTACTGTGTATTTCTTCTGTTATAGTTTATTGGATGAAACCAGAGAGAGCTGTGAGCAGTGTTAAAGTAGGTATTGCTCACAGCAGAACACAAATGATTTCCATTTAGTTTTGTTTTAGTTTACCATAAATGGTTGGTGCAGTGTAACAGCAACTTGAAATACATTACTGTGTCTATTTTTAACTACTTTTGGTGATCTCATGTGATGAACAGAAATAGCTATCTGTCTGTGAAGAGAAGTCAGTGTATTATAACAAGCTACAGTTAGGGTGATCACAATTACATTGCCTTTGATGTGACATAATAGGGTTTGGGGAGAGAGCAAAGCATCAAAAAGCTCAAAGTTCAAATATATTAGTATCATTAATGGGTGTTTTACTTTTTCTGAAAAGAAATCAGATACCTGTCTGGACCATGGTTGCATTACAAACTGCCCACAGCAGAATAGACTTGTACTGGTTTATTTATTTTTTGTTGAACTCATTGTGGAAGTAAGTGCATTATCTTATAAACTGAAGTAAAAATACAATGGTATGGCTGTTATTTCACCACTTTTGGCAATCACATATAAGAGGCTATTGCCAGAAGTAGATTATACTGGGGGCAGTCCATGGATGAAAGAAAAATGCAATTATATGATGTATGCAAAACAGTCATTTATATGGCTAGTAATATCTGTCCAAGGCACACTCCCTCTCAGTTCACACTCATATCAGTATGCTGTATAAAAAGGAGATAAAGCAGTGTTTGTGTCTCTACAGCTTGAACCACCAGCTAAGAAAATGATGTGGAAGTCATATATATATTATTCTGATAAATTTACAGTAAAACTTTGTATGAATATATGGAAATGGTCCTTTATTTTTAGGTACCAACAGTAGTCTTGTAGCTATCTCAGTGCTATGATTTTGAAATTAATTTCACAAAAATGAATATTTTGCATTAATCACAGTAAATGTACCCAATATGTGCCTGGAATATATTATTTGAGTGTTCTTCTGAAATAAGCACTGAAAATAATATTCCTTTCCAGGAAAAATAATAGTTTCAATAATTTCTATGTGCTATTGCAAAATATGAATATTATCTATGTTCTGTGAGGCATCTCCATATTTGAAATTATTTTGTCTACTATCCCTAAAAGCTGTAAGGTGTGTAAAACAAAGTGAAGGTGAAAATCTCACAGAGTCTTACCTTGAAATTTTCATAAGAATATCTTTAAGCAGTAGAGGAAGATTTTTATTTAAGCTATTGTAGTAATTATACCAGAATGGCAGCTGTAAATTGACAGAGAGCAACATTTTCAAAAGCAATCATCTGGCAACAGATGTGTAGCTGTCAGCTCTCTTCAGTGTAAAATAAACAAAAGTTATCAAAGGTATGAATACATAATAGAGTGGTGATTTCAGATATAAAATGGAGTATGTGTTGATCTTTCCATTGTTTGTATATGTTAAAGCATAAAAGAATGAAATTAAATTTTAGTTTATTTTTATTATAATTCAAGATGCAACTAGTTTTTTGAAATTTTACGTAAGTACCCAATCAATTCTTATATTATAAACCATTATATCATAAAACTTCCTCAAAAAATCCATGACTAAAAGTTAAGCATTTTTAGAGCTACAGATGTTAAAAATAAACAACCCAAATAGACACAGCATTCTGGGAGGAAGAGCTTCCAAATCTGCTCATCAGTTAAGGTGTTAACCAGTCAATATAAAAGACAAACAAGATTTGTATGATCTGTATTTTGCAGTTTTGTGTGATATTTATTTTGAATTTATGGTCAGTCTTTTGGGAAGCAGTACTTGGAAGACATTGAGACATTTGTGCTTCTTTCTTTCATCAGTGTTTGTGTCCTTAAAGTGCTTTAGTAAAGTATGAATGTCTCATGTGAGTGGAGATAAAGAGTGCAAGATATACAACATAAAGGTAGAAATGCACAAAGAACAGAGTCCTAATTAGAATAAGTTCCTTTCTGATAGTGCACAATGTCAACCTTTAAAAAATGTTTCCTTCAAATGGAGTGTATAAAACTTGCAGAACCCCGAGAACTGCAATTACTTGCCAGCCAAGGACTTTTTTTTCCTTCCTTCTTTCTTTCTTTCTTTCTTTCTTTCTTTCTTTCTTTTTTACAAGGAATGATATAACATTTTGTACATAGAGGAATACGCATGGAAGCATACCAGTGGACTCAATTGCCCAGATGTCACTGTTGAAAATAAAACTGTAATTGAGTTCTTAGCTGTCTGGATCTCATTCAAAACATACTTATTTCATGCACTCCTTCTTTGTGCTTTGTACTTATATGCATACACTCCTTTGCACTTACATACAAATCTTGTACTTACATAAAGGGCATTAATTAACTCAGAAAGGGACAAGCTTATGATTAAAAAATAAATAAATTTACGTTCTTTCATTAGAAAGAATGCTTCAACTTTAAATTCTACTTTTGTAGCATATAAAGATTCAAATCCAAGAAAAACTCATGTGGACTCTTCTTTCACTGAAAGGGAGTAAAATAATATTGTGAAAGCTGAATGGAGTGCTTTACCAAGATGAAGTATTCTTGTAGTTTTCCTTATAATCTGGATTCTGACATCATGATGGATGTGAATAATGAACATTAGACATTTATACCAAAAAACAAAATGTAACATATATGTAGGATTCACTTTTCCACTGTAATATAAATATGCTACCACTGCATATTAGGTTAGTAAAAATCTAATGTTTATTATGGACGAATTGCACATTAAATACATGGACACACTTTTAGCAACAAAGAAAACATATATTATCAGCACTTTGAGTACCTGTTTATATATGTGGAAAGCATCTACCCCATGAATCACTTCAAAGGTAATGACTTTGCACCTTGCATGCCTACCTGGAATCGTGTGCAGAAGGATAATCTATACTAATGAGTGCAGGCACATACACTGTGCTAAATTATATTACAAACTATTAACACAGATATAGTGCTTCCAATCAACAGACATCTCATTGATCAAACAACTGACTGAAGACATGAAATCAATGATGCTCTTAGTTGCCAATGCATGTGTGATGCATGTAAGCAGCTTCTACTTGTAAAAGGGAAACAAGACATGTCAGATGCCCAAAAAGTAAGGCAATATTTAAGGCCACAGGTTAGAGATAATGCAGCCAGGAATGCTGCTTCCCCTTTGTGAACCCTGTTGTTTCTCAGTATCCAATTTAAATGCAGAAGCTGCCCAAGTATATCACACTTCCTTGACCGTCTAATGGAAGTATCAGTCTCATGTCTAACATGTGATGCCCATTCATGAAATGCCTATCAAATGGCAACCCTGTATTTGAGTCATCCAGTGGTAACATAGTCCTTGGTTAAGGCAAAAAAAAAAGCAGGAGTACCTGTTAGCTGAATACAAACATAACCCTTCACTAAGCTGTATATATATATATATATATATATATATATATATATATATATATATATATATATATATATATATATCACATTTCTAACTTCCAGGTAGCAGGGTGGAGTTAACTGCAATACTCTGAGTAGCTTCTTGGTGAAATTGCGCTGAGCAATATAGCTAAATTTAACAAAATGTTCTGGTATATGGCATATATATATATATATATATATATATATATATATATAGAGAGAGAGAGAGAGAGAGAGAGAGTAAGAATGTTTCTATCCTTATTATTTTTTTATGTGTTTCATCATGTTTTTACCTCTATTGGGCATCCAGTTCTTTACATTTCTTCATTGTTAAAACAATTCCTTCAGCGCAAGCAGTGCAGAAGATTCTCAAAGCAGGTTGCATTTGTGCCCAGAGCCATTTCTTGGCTTGGAACACAACAATGGGGCAAGTACATGTAGGCTTTCACTTTTAACCAGCTGTTTACTTGTCTTTAGGAAGATCTGTTGTTTTGGCTAAATTGAAGATTAAAATCTTCAATGGTGAAATACCATCTGGCATTAGTTGGTATACAAAATCCCTACTTAAGCACCTGAAAGAATGGCATTCAATTTGTCAGACACACTCTGCCCTGACAGACCTAATACAGGGTGATAAAGCTTAGTACGCTGTGGGGATCAGCAGTACCTATCTGAGGGATCCCATAATTGAAGGAGTGTAGCTTACCAATTACCATTCTCCTAAGAACAGTATTGAATAAAGTGGTCTTTAGCTTTTATGTTAACAATCCATGGAATTTGAACTATGGCAGATTTTTATATGCTGAGATGGGGAGTAGGGAAATCAGTCTTTTAGAAATATTTGTAGCTTAGGTATATCGTAAACAGGTCATCATGTCCAAAATGGATTGTGGAGGAACTCTTCCTGTGCTTATTAAGCTTAGGGGACCTTGTAGGAATTAAAGGCAAATGCTTCCTGATAAGAATTTCTAGGTTGTACATTGCTTTAGCTCAAAGGAAGACAGATATTTACCAGAGGATGAGCATGAATGATTGCCCCACTCAGTAGTGAACTATATGGATTATCAGTTTCAAGAATTTTTAGCTGGGCTTCTGAAAGTTAGGTGTACACCTTTCATGTTTGAAAAAAATATATAATTGTTGGTTATTTATAAGGGCTATTGAGCTCAATTTGACCATGTATGCAAGGGTTTTTTGGTGAATGTTGAATGTACTGCTTGTTGCCACAGTAAAGCACTCTGATGTATAAGTTTTGGAACTAAGCAGGTATAGAACCTATTGACTTACATGACATTTGCTTTGTTAGATTGGATTCAGACACAGGTCCCTTGCCTTAAAGACATTTTCTTGACAGCAAAGATGTCAACTAGAAGACTTTGAGAGGTGGTATCAAATATCTGAATTTTGGAGCCCATGACAAAATTAGAACTGACATTCTTACTAAATGGAAAATTTGAAGTGATTTGGGGGTGCAAATTGTTCTAGTGGCTGAGAGATTTTAAATCAACTCCTTAGAATTTAGAGATGATAATGGAAGTGATGCCTGAAGCAATGTTAAACCCTTATCCCTACCCAGATAAGGTCACATTTTGTGATATATATTCTTTAAAGACTGTCTATGGAATATACGATTAAATTCTTTGCCATATGAAGGTGTTATAATGCTTAGTCAGCCATTTGTTAAATGCACTGTCTTGGTTCATTGACTAAGAAAATAGAAATTACATACATTTTCTTCCATTATTGTTTACTGTTGTGTTGTTATGCTGGTGTTTGATGTAGGTATGCTTTGTCCATCACATTCTAATTAAGCTTTTTTTCATGAATATTCACTTTGTTATCAATAAAGTTGTTGCTGAAAAAAAATAATTCTAGTACTCAGCTGAGTGCTCAAGGTAAAACATGCATTACTATTGCTCATTATTGTTTTTATGGCTCAAGATTAGAAGGATGCTGCTAGGGTCTTAAGACTGTCAGGCAACAGAACATTTCTGTATTTTCAGTTTCTTTCATACTTTACAGGATGCATATAAAGCCCCATTAGACATTCCAGGCCACTTCACAGAACCTTCCATGCTGAATCTGAACTATTTAAGCTTAAAAAAACTTTGCCGCACTGTCAGGCATAAACTATTTGTGGTATTTGCTACCACAAATGCACTCTGTAAGAACTAAAGATGCAAGTTAAATCTTTTAAGGAAGTACATGACTGGAAAAAATGTACTGAAAGAGCTAACTGCTAATCAAACTGACATATCTTTGGGGTTTGACTTCCATTCAAAGATTCAGCAGCCTGTAAACATAGAAGAACATATTTTGCTGATAGCACTGACTTGGTCTTCCATTACATAAAGAGGCATATAATGATTTACAGTTGGATTTTGCAAAAAGTGTAATATTGATTACAAAGTACTGCAGTGAATGTCAAACCACTTTCTTCTTTAAATCTCAATAACTTTCAACTGTCTGCCTTATAGAATATGATGAAATGGGGTAATATTTTCCATTATAATAGATGGAATATTGTGTATTAAACAGAATGAGAATGCTAAATGTGAAGTTAGACACATTATATGCACTACAGCTAGTCTAATCTGAAAGTAAACATGGTGATAGTCAAGGGCGTATATAATGTATATATTACTTTATTTGCTTTTGTTTATCTAGCTGTCTATCTATCTACAATTTTGACTGGTTTGTCACACTAGGCATATCCTATTTTCAGGGGACCCCAAAGTGGTATTCTGTACACGTCACCAGTTTAGTGACTGGCCTAAGAAATTAAAACAACCTTACTTGATGCAAAGACAATGACTGGGCACTGTACTGGCCCAGATGTTATTGCACACCTCAGGCAATGATGGAGGGCAGACCAAATGTAAATTTTATATTAAAACTTGACTACATCTTAACTTGTAATGTATCATTTTTTCCAAATGGTGCTATACCTGCCTTCCCATATGTAAGCACTAATGAGAAGAATTAGTAATGTATACAAATGGAAATCATAAGAAGCCCAGTCATTATACTGACATCTGTACTGTAAAGATGCCCAATCATGCAAGTGCATTCAGCAAGAAATACACATGAAGAATCAAATCAAATTCTATTGTTTTGTCTGAAAAACATTCACACAATGTAGGGCTAACAAATAAATACAATTAAAGGATACCTTGCTAAGAATGTGCCATGGCCATATATGCACAAGACAAATGCACTGAAAGCATGTCTAAGCATTGATGTCATTTGTTGTACACTCAAGAAATAATGAGATACAGATGGTAGTGGTGCAAAGGACTACCAGAAGAGCCATTAAATTATCCTATATTTCTGGACTGTACTCCTTACTCTGAAACATCAGTACCACATTGACAGCAGAGCACTATTTTGTGTACTCCACTAGTAATATATATCTATATCTATGTCTATATCTATGTCTATATCTATATCTATATGTGTGTGTGCATTTGTGTGTGTGTGTGTGTGTGTGTGTGTGTGTGTGTGTGTGTGTGTGTGTGTGTGTGTGTGTGTGTTATGGTCTGTCTGTCTGTCTCTATCTCTGTGTCTCCTACACACACAGACATACACACATACATGTGAAAGACGTTTAGCCATGGTCAAGGCAATGCCCATGGTATGTTGCTATACATTAGCACCTTATGTAAATAAACTCTGTGTCTGCTCTAAATGTTGCATAAATATGAAAAGTATTCTGGGAGGTTTTCATGCAGCTCAGGTATAATAATAACCAACACTGCCATGGTCATGGTGATACCAACCTGTGCCTGTATAACAGTGCTGCACATACATTGTGTAGCAGCAATGGAAACAGTCAGCTCAGTTGTGGATAGGAAATAAGGTAATGGTGGCCACTGGCAAGCCAGCCCCTTCCTTCTTACTTGTGCTTATGACAGCTTGCAGCATCCACTGCTGTCTGCAGTGCAGGGGACAAGGTTGCTTCCTGTGTTGCCATGTTGATGAACTCTTGTCCTACTATTGTATTCTGTGAATGAGGGATAGGCTCTGTAGCCAAAGGAACTATGTCTGTAGAAGGGGGTGGTGATATGCTGGCATATTATCCTTGACTGTATTATGCTTTAGCTACCATAATTGTCAGGTTCAGATAATTTCCTGATATCATGCATGCTCACATATGCATTAAATGACCCAGACACTGAAATACATTTGAAAACACATGCAAACAAGTGTATTGTTGACATTTTATGACTCTCACAAATTCAGTGATGCTACAGCTGTAAAACAGAATGGTGTCATACCTCTCTACTGTACAGATGTTTGGATTTCTTGCATTAAAAGGTTGAGAGGTATGAACGGTGTGCACACAATATAGGCGCTGTCTCTTGTGCAAAGTCACACAGCAGTTGAAGACCACAATTGCATGTACAAATGACATAACCGTATTCAGTATGTGTCCAGTTTTGGCTCTGGCATATTGATTATATGATATATTTGTAAGAAAATATCACTTTGTGCATTGTAGAGGCTGACGGAAAGCCCAAACAAGATAGCTGCTTGCGATCAGAGCTCTAGACAAAGAGTCAAGACAAAAGCAATTAATCAACAAGTTATTGGTGAGAAAAAA
>NC_056728.1:1509882583-1509950666 GCF_019279795.1 Protopterus annectens
TGGGGGAGTGATGTACTAAATCATAGAGATAAGTATGGGATGAATACAGACTGAAGGTGGTGACATGAACTATAAAGGGGTAGTCTAAAGCAGAAAGAGTAAAATGCAAAGGGATGTGGCACTTCTCCTGGAGAACAAATTAAAGATAAAAGCAAGATGGATGATCATGACCCTATAGTACCCTAAGGGTGACACAGACAATTAGGAGTTGGTGGGATAAGATAGGAATAGCCATCCTTTTTCATAACAGGAATACATGTAGTGACTGGAAGGGTGCAGAGAAATGGAATGGAGAGATGGATCATTTTGCAAGGAAGATCAATGGAAAGAAATAGACAATAAGGAACCTGTAAGTCCCACACAAGGATACAACAGGTTCCTTAGAGAATGCAGTCAGTGTCACACTAGATCACACGAAAAACAAGCATCTTGGCAAAATGAAGTATAATGTCAAAATGGTAAAGGACTTACAAAGGATCATGAATTAAACAGAGTAGAAGGATATATGGAGGAAAAAGATACACTAAAAAGAGAGAATATACAATAACTAGAAGCTGCTTGACTGAAAGTATTAGACTGGACAGGTTACTACACAAAGATGAAATACTAAAATGGTGGCGGAGATAGAAATATAGGAAAGATATATATCACACCATCTGATGGTAACAACAGATCACAGAGAGAGAGAGAGGGCAAGGGAAGATGTGGATAAGGAGATGGTTGAGTTACAAATGTAAAGATCAGGGAAAGAAATAGAAATTATAAAAACATATATTGGAGACAGGGGTGAAGAACACAGATTTGTGAAAACACTGGTAAAATGGAATCAGAGTGGCAGTTGGGAAAAATCATGACAGAAGATAAGAGGAAAAGGAGGCAAGATAAGAAGAAGGTGATAAAACAAGAAGGAGAACTTTGTAGGATACAAGGGGAAATATGGAAGAATGGTTTTGACAGAGAAACACTAAGGGCAAAGGAAGCAGTAGAAAATTAATGAATAAATAAAAGGTAATTACTGTGGTGGTGGTGGTGCTGCGGTAGCATTGTCGACTCATAGCAAGACATTGTCCCGTTCGATTCTCAGCTAGAGCGTCTTCTGTGTGTGTGGGGGGCATACGTGAATGGGGCGTGCCTTCGTTGAAGGTTGTGCATCAGGGCTGGTAACCCGGTATGTAAAAATCCACTACCAATCATTAGTGGACCGGAGTTCTGCTGTGACGACCCCTAACCGAGAAAAGCCAAAAGACACACCCAGACACACACAATTACTGCAGCAGAAGTACTGCTTTGGTACTGGAAGAACTATTGCTAGATAACTGGGGAGGAAAAGTGGAAACATCTAGCAAGGAAGAATTCAAAACAAAAAGATGAGGAGAGAGATGAACCTAACATTAGGGGAAAGGTTGCAGAGATCATAGAGAAGACATCAGGATTATAGAAGCATTTAGGAATACTACCAAAAGATTAACCAGTAAAAGGAGAAGAAAAAGGAAGTCCATTTGGAGGTTACACATACAGGGGCAGGAGGATACAAGGCAGATGGATTATAGAGGGAGAAACTGAGTGCAAAAATCATGTTAGAAAACCAATGTGACTAGAATGACAATTCTGATAGCTATAGCACATATACTAAGGAACCTGCCTATGTGCTCAGTGGAAACCAAACTATTACAATTATACAAGAACTTGGAATGGTGGATAGATAAAAGAAAAGAGAGAGGATTCTCAAAAAAAAGCAAAGACTGTGTAGCAAAAAAGGAGCTGGAGACTCCCACACATACCAATGTAGGCCCTAGCATATAACCTACTTAGGTGGATCGACAGGAAGGGGGTGACCAAAAGGCAAGATGAAAGAGAGACATCAGATAAGATGTTATGGAAAATATAAAAGGAAGAAAGAATAAGGAGTCACTGACATGGGGACAAATGAGAGAAAGTGACTTATGAGAGGGAGGAGGATAAGGCACTTTCATTTGGAAGAGAAAGCGGATAAGAGAAGAGTGGGTGTTAAAAAAGAAAGAAGCAAGAGGACAGACAGTATTCAAGACTGCATGAATTAATACAGGAATTTGGATTAACACTAAATGAATGGTGGACACAAGAGACTGACAGAAATGGTTGAAGTGGGAGGAAAACCTAAGTAAAACCAAAGAAAAAGAGAAAGGAAAGCAGAGCCCAAAGGCAATAACAGGGTAATGGTATTAGCAGAATCATTTATGAAGACCTAAGAAGGAAGGAAAAGAAAGCCACAAAAATAAAAAGAAAAAAAGTGATAAGAAAAGGGTGTGAGAAGGCAGCCCAGGAAATATGAATTGTGAAACATCCTCAGAATATTCATCAGAGATGCATGAAATGCATGCAGTGGCAGACCAGCTTTTAAGAAAGATGCACTGAGGTACCTCACACCAAAAATATGCCCAAGATGCATGACAGATGAGGCAGGCAATAAACATATATTCTAAGAGTATACCTAGGAAGAAAAAGCTTGACAAGGACTCCTGAAATCCAGAAGAGGATATTTGGAAGAAATAAAAAAACTCCTGTGAATTTTGCATGTCTGATACAGGGAACTAAGAAGTGAGTTGTCAGGTTAAAGAAATAGGGGCAGCACAACTAATGACAACAATGGTGATGGGTGTAATAGTCAAAAACTGGAAATCAGGGGGCAAGTTCCAGAAAGGGGAACTGGAATGGAGATGTCTGGATATTGTAAGGAGAAGCATAAAGCAGAAGAAAATGAGAGGGGGAGGGAGGAAAGAAAGGGAAGAATGGAAGGCGGTTATAAGCTGCTACCCATCAAAAGGGAGATGGGGTGAAAATAACTAGAACAGAAATAGCAAGCATTGAACCACTGATGGAAAATAAAAAGTGCACCTTGCATGAAGATATACAAAGAAAAGAAATGCCCACTTAGGGCATTACTATCTGACACATATGCTGGGAAGTTAAGTTCTGCAACAACATATCTAGATCAAGTCCTCCTCTGGCTATGAGGTAGAGGTCTTGCATCCCAGAAAAAGTTCCTGGTAATCCTATGTATCCATTAAGGATGACTGTATAGGTAGACCCACATCAGTGGCCAGCCTCTTTTGTGCAAGGCTGGTTGCCTTGTTGTGAGCATGATAGATCATGATGGCAGCTTTAAGGTGTACTTGATCTTGTGATCTTATATGGCCACTGACAGTATATTTACCTGTGTAACAATAATCCACATATAAAAGTATATGGACTACAAGGTCATTCTTCTTTATAAGGAAGATCTGCTAGCTGTGTGCACAATGGAACCGCAAAAAGACCTGTCTCTGCCTTGCAGAATTTCAATATTCTGTTCCTTTCCTTTCCTTTGGAGGTATCTAGTTATCTCAGCTTAAAGAGAGAAATATGTTATACTTAGTCCTATAATATCCACTGCACCCTCATTAGAGTACCACACCAAGCCTATGATATCCAGTGCACCCTCATTAGAATACCCCACCAAGCCTATGATATCCATTGCTCCCTCATTAGAGTACCCTCCACCAGGCCTATGATATCCAGTGCACCCTCATTAGAGTACCCCACCAGTCCTATGATATCCAGTACACCCTCATTGGTGTATCCCACCAGGCCTATGATATCCAGTGCACCCTCATTAGAATACCCCACCAGGCCTATGATATCCATTGCTCCCTCATTAGAGTACCCTCCACCAGGCCTATGATATCCAGTACACCCTCATTGGTGTATCCCACCAGGCCTATGATATCCAGTGCACCCTCATTAGAGTACCCCACCAAGCCTATGCTATCCAATGCACACTAATTAGAGTACCCCGCCAAGCCTATGATATCCAGTGCACCCTCATTAGACTAGCCCACCAGGCCTATGATATCCAGTGCACCATTATTAGAGTACCCCAGCAGGCTATGATATCTGGTTCACCCTCATTAGAGCATCCCTCCACACAATCCACAGATAGCACAGACTGTGCAGCTCCTGATCAAGCTCTAAAGATCACTGCTGCAGGCCTTCAATCTGTAGCTAGCTATAGTTACACCTCCTCGGCCTTCCTCATCATTGTTAACAGGAGGTTAAAGAAAGCACTCCTGATCTCTGTAGTAAGTGATTATGACAGGCTTTACTGTGATGTAGTAAAAATGTTCAGGTCGGTTGCAAGTCATGTGATTCAGGTACATTTACATTTCCTTTGTTGTTTTTCCTCTCTTGAGAAGATAGAGGAAAACAAGCTTACCTTTTAAAGCAAATGGAGAGTCTCTGAAGACATGAAGTAAATAATATGCCTGTAGTAATATACCAGGAAATAGTTATCATAGCAACATATTTGTGTAATGGAACATTGTTGGAACTAATGACAACCACTCTGTCTCAATGACTATGTGCCAATGGGCACACCTACACTGTGCAAGCAGTCTGCTGTGCTGCCTAAACACAGAAATTGTGAGAGCTGTCCACACTATAAGGGTATGGATTGTATGCCTGACACTGATTGTCACATCAAGATGTTGTGTGCCATTCTATATCAGTCACCAGCTGCATTGTTGTTCTCCATTGATATACTCACTACCATAGCCCTGCAGTTCCTACAGGGTGTGCAAGTATGATTGGCATAATGCATGCACTGCCCCACCCATGCCCCGTAACCTGTCATGCGTTACTGGCTGAGAAATATAATACTTCTTAACTGCTTGTCATTGGCTGATGCTCATCATTAGGCCAATGTTTTTGCAGATGTTGTTGAGTCCCTTTGGAATGTTTCACATTTACCATGCATCATCTGTCCCATAAGCCATGTTATTCAATGTCCCTTGGCCACACAACATTGAACTAGGTGCATCTCATACCACCCTCCATGACACCTGCACATTGCCCAGGATGTACTGTATGGGTGAAGGGGGGCTAAGATTCTTGCATTCCTGACCACTGTGATTTACTGCTTGAATTCTTCTTATCATGTAGTCTAATTTCCTCTACATCACCAATGCATACTTAGCAGCATTTTACTTCTAGTTGTATTCATTTTTTTACCTTACAGTTTTAGACAGTCCTGCTAATGATTTTCTGTGTTGTGTCGCTCTCTTTCTTGTTATGCTTCTTTTACATTAATTTTGTGTTTATCATTTTGTTTCACTTCATTTATGTTACTATTTTACCTGGAGTTAGCCACAACTGCAGCTGTGGTGTGGCAATAGACACTGTGCTGATGACTTGCCCTGTTATTTTTTGCTGGGTCTTCAGCTTCCTATAGGCCTTCTTCCCCACAGGGAGATGAAGAACATCCATGGGACATCAGGGTGACCTGTGGTGATCTGTCACTAAGACCAGTTGCTCACCCTCTGGAGACACTGTCAGTAGACCACGATATGCTACCACTTGGAAGATGTGGTATTGGCAATGGAGGACTGCCATCCTAAATTCATTGGCTACCTTCTGAGTATCTTTCTGTGACTGGTAGAGTCACACTGCTGCCTGGCCTTGTCCTTCAGGCTACCATTGGCTGAAACTAGTAAGGAGGGCTGTGCAGCCTTGGGCAGAGTGAAAGGCAGATATTCTCCCAACCTATCCCTGTCATAGTGCTCTCCTTCTATATCTATCACATTTCTCCACAGTTTCAGGTGCAGTCCTTTCCACTACCATTTGTCCCCTCGTGTGTGTGTGTGTGTGTGTGTGTGTGTGTGTGTGTGTGTGTGTGTGTGTGTGTGTGTGTGTGTGTGTGTGTGTGTGTGTGTGTGTGTGTGTGTGTGTGTGTGCGTGCATATGTGTGTGTGTGTGTGTGTGTGTGTGCGTGTGCGTGCATATGTGTGTGTGTGTGTGTGTGTGTGTGTGTGCGTGTGTGTCTGTGTACATGTGTGCTTCTAATTTGAATCTTCCCTCTTTTATAGCAGCACTTCCTTAATGGTCTTTTTCTATGATCTGTTTTCCTTTGCTTGCCAGCATTATCAACCCATTACCTTGTCCACATCCTCCCCTTACTTACTTCCCCCTCTATGATTCTTAAACAAAAAAACTTAATCTGTATCAGATATATACCATTTCTTCCCTGTCATTGCACCACATCCAATCCCACTCTTTCCACCCTATTGCCCTTCTATGTGTTCTACTGCTTGCTACACACCCTTTCTGACTGCCCTTTACAAGCATTCTTCCACAGTAATATAAATAAATTGTAGAGACTTTAGTGGGATGACCTTATTATGGCTCTCAGTTATTTGCTTTGTGGAGTAACTTCCGTGTGCAAGTGCCCATGCATGCAGGTATACTAAATACATGCTTTAGGATCTAAAGTTCACTTAACCAATGTCACGCTATTCTTCTTATGCAGTCTGTGTAGTTTTTGCCAGTGGATTCCATAATAGTTAACCTCCATCATGCTAATTGCCTCCTTTTACATAATTAATTATCTCTTGGGCACATTGTCGTAATTTGATCCCTCTAATTAGATAATTAACAGATCTTTAAGTGATATTTTTGGATCTCATTTTTTGCATTATTAAGATTAGCTGCTGTTTATTCATTTTTGAATATTTCAGCATTTATAACAATTGTTGATGAAGCTGTTTTCTTGCAAGTAATAACAGTCTATAAGCAGTCATTATACTTTCTGAGAAAAAAAATCCATGTGCTGTGACTAACACCTTCATTTTTTTTCACAGAAGATTGACAATCCTGGCACTTTAGAGTTTTGAATAATGACATTGGTATTAATTTCCTCTAAAATGAAGTGAAATGTTTGTTACAATTAAAATTATTTTCTTATGATATACGGTTAAAATTTCCCTTTAGAAATAAATGCATTCAGTCATACCTCTTACTGCAATGTCCTGCTATGGCATGGTGTTGTTACAGAATCAGAGGACTAACTGTGTGTGTGTGTGTGTGTGTGTGTGTGTGTGTGTGTGTGTGTGTGTGTGTGTGTGTGTGTGTGTGTGTGCGTGTGTGTGCATGTGTGCGCGTGTGTGTGTGTGTGTGTGTGTGTGTGTGTGTGTGTGTGTGTGTGTGTGCATGGTATTATTACAGAATCAGAGGACTAAATGTGTGTGCATGTGTATGTGTGCATGTGTGTGTGTGTGTGTGTGTGTGTGTGTGTATGGTATTGCTACAGAATCAGAGGACTGTGTGTGCGTGCATGTGTGTGTGTGTGTGTGTGTGTGTGTGTGTGTGTGTGTGTGTGTGTGTGTGTGTGTGGGTGTGTGGGTGGGCGTGTGTGTGTGTGTGTGTGTGTGTGTGTGTGTGTGTGTGTGTGTGTGTGTGTGTGTGTGTGTGTGTGTGTGTGTGTGTGTGTGTGTGTGTGTGTGTGTGTGTGTGTGTGTGTGTGTACGCATGGTATTGTTACAGAATCAGAGGACTAAATGTGTGTGCATGTGTATGTGTGCATGTGTGTGTGTGTGTGTGTGTGTGTGTGTGTGTGTGTGTGTGTGTGTGTGTGTGTGTGTGTGTGTATGGTATTGCTACAGAATCAGAGGACTAAGTGTGTGTGCATGTGTTGTGTGTGTGTGTTTACATGTATGTGCATGCATGTGTGTGTGTGTGTGTGTGTGTGTGTGTGTGTGTGTGTGTGTGTGTGTGTGTGTGTGTGTGTGTGAGTGAGTGTGTTTATGTATTAGATGGCCTTGCTGATATATGCCTATAGATATATCCCACTGTATACCGTATGTAAGTTCACATACAATGAAGGCTAGTGGTGGACAGAATTGCTGGGTGGCAGCAGAACAAAATTCAGCTAGCTGCAAATGGAGGCAAATAATAGTGTTTTGATAGGCTATAAACAATATGTGAAACCCAACTGATATTTAAGCTTTTGAGTGTGAAGTTAGTCTTATTATATGTTTGATAGGAAGTTTCCTTTTCTGAGCAGCTCCTGCATAAATTCTGCAAAGAAAAACTATTTCTGGAAGACTATTCAACACATGTGATAGGTTATGACCAGTTTATTTAAAATTTTAAGAATGCCCAAAGTTAATCCTGCAATAGTATATTCCTGCCTCATTGCATTTATCCCTGCTGTTGTCTCTCAACAGACCAGATTTTGCAGAATGCCCAGATTTTTGACTCATACTTTTGGCTGTTCCTCATAAAATTTGCAGTTTTCTGACAAAGCATTGAGGATTGAAGTTACAATATAATAAAATGCATTTGAGTTTCTAACTTCCTGTCCTTTGGAAAATGTATGCTAATGCAAAACTTGTTATTCTAGCAACAGTCTAAGTTTACAAAAGTGATATTTAAAAATCTATCCCAGATTTGGGGCTCTTGTTCTCCCATTATTTTTGGCTTTTCTAGATTACTTGCACTTAGAAATTGAGAGGTTTGACCCTGACGATTCAGGTGCTCCCTACAGCTCTACATGTTCCATGAGGTCATCAGCTGCCTCTAGTATCAATGTGACATCATAATGCCAGTGTAAAGTACCTACAAAGCTATAGGTGCCACTCAGCTCTCAGCTACTGCCCTAAAGGAATACCGACCCCCGTCTATCCCCAACAGAGACATGTGATGTTCCACCCAGGTCAGCCTCCATACTCGGGCCTCTACAAGGTATTAGCATTTTCTCTTTATCCCTTGACAGGGACATCAGGATATTTTCTGTGTCAGAAAGTGTGACCTGTGAGGGAGAATCCCAACCTGTGGCTATTATCTCCTGTGCAATGGCTTGGGCCATTGAATGGCCATACAGTATCATGATGGTGAATCTGCAGCTGACCCGTGTCAATATCTTCTGGCCACCAAAGGCATTCACATCTGTAATGATGCCCTGTCATATCTGTTAGCCTTTTCTCCACTTAGAAGTATCTTCTATGCACTTTTAGAGCTTGTAGTAAGTAATATCTTTATCTCTGCATGGGGAGAACTTTTACAGGCATAGATGCTGTTTTAGTGCTATCAGCATTGTATTATATGGGACCATACACTCATGGTCAATTTTGAGTCGCAATATATATTTAACATCGGCTGCACCATTGTATCACCCCCTGCAACAGAAGTGTCAGCAATGATTAGCATGTCAGCTACCTTACTGTGCCCCATCCCCACAGCAGCCCAGACAGGATAGCATGGGATTGAAAATGGCTGAATCATGCATACTGTGATGTGGATGTGATTATGTGCCCCCAGCCATGCCCCCATGTGCCCCTCAGAAAACATCTACAGCTGCACCATTTTGTAGGTATGCCTCCCCCTCCCTACATGTTACTTTGTTTACTTCAAATGCAGTCCTTTAGTGGAGGGAGTGTAGTCTGCCATATGCCTGTCTGACTTTTTTACCACTCTATTGAGGAGATCCTTGGGATGCATCAATATGTTGTATGGGCTACCACTAACTGTACATTTGCCATTCAGGCCCACAAATCCATTCCAACGTTCACAAGTTGTGTATCCCACTGTCTGCAGACTGTTGCTGAGCAATCATTTTACCTAAGGTATATATCTTTACTTGTATCCACCCATCCCTACTGCAAGTACCATTACAACAGCAACAGCAGAAAATATTTTTTGCAGTGTAGAACACTGCATTAATAGAAGTAGAAATACTGCTGGGTATAGTGTAGCAAAAGTGGTTGTGTATTGAGCACTGCAATTCAATAGTACCATTTATTATGATATTACAGGACTCATCACACATTAATAATGCAAATAATGCAATCTAAAGAAGTTTTTGTGAACTGCACACTTAATACAGAGTATTTGTAGTCCTTCAGTGTGCTACAGGGCCCATGCCAGCTGCTAAATGTTCACGCATGT
Organism: Protopterus annectens; assembly: GCF_019279795.1. NCBI lineage: Eukaryota > Metazoa > Chordata > Ceratodontiformes > Protopteridae > Protopterus > Protopterus annectens. The sequence continues at coordinate 1,509,892,319 of NC_056728.1, forward strand.
TAGGCAAGCATATATACTGTTCATTTCTGGGCAACTCAGTTGCATGACCACAGTCACCTCCAACCCAGTCTTAGGCCTAGTGGGATTTCCTAGCATAACAATGCTATGACAGTATACCTGTTGGCAGAAGTGTACTACTATATGATATAGGTGCACGTCTCCCCCTCAACCTAGCCTCCGTACATGTCTGTAATGGTTTAGCTAGAGCACATTGTCATTCAGCTACATCATACACCCATCCATCCATCAATGTACATTAAGTGAAGTCTGATGATTCAGCTACCAGTTGCTGCATATTTACAGCTTAAATTTGACTATGGCTTCATGTGCTAGTACTGGAAGGTCTCCCATGTGGTGCAGAATGAGACATAAATCTATCTGCACCAGCAGGAGCACCTCCCCAGGAGCTCATATGAATGCCTGCACTACACATCTGATGACTAGGACTGCCTTGCCTGGTTGCTGAGTGCCACTATTTTCTTTAGTGTATGTGTGAACGATGACTGATGTTCACAGAGATGTTATTCATTTTTATTTTTACGGATGGGATGATCATACAGAAGGAAATTTCTCTCTTTATTAACTCACAGCTGAAACTATTTTGTGGGATTTGCCTTGGTTCTCCTTTAGTTTAACATTTGTTACATATGAACAAGTGCTGCTTTTAATTTTAATGCTGCAGTAATTGAGTTAGATGATTTTGTTAAGCTGAGGCTGGCTAAGTGGGAAGAATTTGTGGTGGGAGACAATTGATGAACCAAATAGGTTCTGTTCATTTTGGATGCTCGATGCGCTAGATTTATATAGATGCCATGTCATATGCTGAGATTTCTAGAGCTGCTGATTAGTTTGCTGACATCCTCCATTATGTATTTCTTACACTTGCAAACAAACGCTGCAAAATCTACTGTGCTAATTATTCCTATTCTTTTGCCAAGCCTGCTTTCTTTCTTGCTATCATGTCTCATATAGCAAAACATAAGAATCTTCTCCCCAGTTCTTCCTCAGTATTCTGTCAAGCTAGACCTTTCTTTACATCAAGAGAGTTTATTAGGCAAGTAGGTAATTAAGTATATAGCCAACTCTTTCAACCCTATCCCACACCCAATATGCATACCAACAGACAATTTAGAGTTAACAGTCCACCTTCCACATGTATTTGAGATGTATGGGAAACTGTAGTCCACAAGCAGAGCTCACACAAATGCAAGGTACCTCAGCTGGAAATTGATCCATTTGAAACTGGAAAAACAATGTTTAAAATTTGAAGAGGATGGTACCTGAATTTTTCAAGCTTTAACCGAATGAGCCAATAGATTTCATGTGCGCACGTGCGTGTGTGTGTTTGTGTGACATTGAGAGGTATGGCGTAACTGCGACTATATGATGAGGAAAAAAGCAAATCTAAGAACTGAATCTACATGGAAAGTATCAGTACAGATGTTAGGTATCAGCTAATTAGCAATACTGCTAATAGTCTTAAAAGGAAATTTCTGATCATACTCTACATAAAAAAATAGCACTACAAATTATCAGTTATTGGTTCATATAAGCAATTATTTCTTCTAAGCTTAAAACATTAAACAGCTGTATAAAAAATTACAAAGTAAGCATTTCTCACATATAGACCATAAACTGAAGGCATGAGAACTAAAGCAGTTGGTGTATTATATTCATTAAAGATAAATGCACCTCTAGAGTGGTTAAACAGCACGATTCCCATGAATTACTTCAGGTGCAATCAACTGTAGGTAAGACCCCTCTTTAGGTCATTGCCAGCTATAGGTTCTCCTCCATGAATCAGGACATCTACTTAGCCTGCCTGGATCTACTTAAATCAATCAAAATACAAGCAAACACCCTGGTTTTGGGTGACTTTTATTACCTGCCCATAGACTGCGTAAATTATATATGTTCTAACTCACTTTTCCAAAGGCTCCTGGACTTCGTTACCTTCAATACCCTGGACCAGCAGGTTGACACACCCATCGGGGCTCAAACATCCTGGACCTGGTGCTCACCAACATGGGGGATGGCTGAACCACCCCTAGTGTGTGGCCATCCCTGGTGAGATCTGACCACAAATCAATCTTGCTAGAAGTAACTATAACACAAGACCCCCATTTAGCAACAACTAGACTAAAAAAACTTCTCTGAGACAAATTTCAACCTCTTATGTGACAGCATAAATAGTTTCATAGCCCCTTTCCCCACTGATGGAAGAGACACCTGTACTGAGTTATACAAGCACCTGTAAAATTGTATTGAGTCCGTCATACCTAATAGAACCAAAGCAAGATCTTCAAGGAACAACAAACCTGCCTGTTAGACAACAGCAATTAATAGGCTATATAACAGGAGACAGAAATTGGTGTCTAAGAGTAGGAAGGAACAGTCTCAAAACAGCAAATACTCCCTCCTCAACTTAAACAAGGAAATAAGACTCCTAGTGAAGTCCTCCAAAGCTAACTATGAATCCAAATTAGCTTCCCTAACTAAGGATAACCACAAGGCATTCTTAAGTTACATCTGTAACCTTAAAGGTAAGGCCCTGATTTGTGCTAATCTCATAGTTAATGGTACTACATATACAGAACCTGTGGATATGGCAAAACTGCTGGCTGACAGGTTCAGTGAAAATTTCACTCCCCTATCTTCACCACATATAACCCAAAGCATTCCTAACACCTGTCCTCTGCCTAGTATCTCCTAGAAGCAAGTTTTAAATACCCTCTCCAAGGTAAAAGCCCAGCCTTTATGGGATCACACAACATACAGGGCTGTGTTCTACATGGGTTAAAACAGGAATTGACATCACCATTGAGCATGGTTTTCATTCACGGACTAAGCACTGACTTTGTCCCAGCAGAATGGAAAACAGCTAGTGTCATCCCTTTTTTCACAAAGGGGCTGCATCCATGCACCCTGGGAACTATAGCCCATTAGACTGACCAGCCTTATTTGCAAGGCCATGGAATGAATCATCATGGAACTTATTAACACAGATATAGGAAAGGTCAGAATGCTTGACCCCACCCAGTTTGGCTTTGTCAAGGGGAGATCATGTGTATTAAACTTGGTGGACTTCTTTCAGACAGTCGGGGCAAATCTGTGCATGCAGCCTATCTATACTTAGCCAAGGCCTTTGACACAATCCCCCACTTAGGCATCATTGGTAAATTTACCCAGCTCTGTATCAATCCATATATTGTAAGGTGGGTTGCAGACTGGCTCACTGATAGAAATCATACAGCCAAAATAGGGGACTCAACCTCCTCCAGCAGACCCATAACCAGCAATGGTCCACAGGGATTAGTTCTTGGGCCCTTACTGCTTGGAATTTACTTCTCCAAATTTCAGGCTAAAGCTAAAGGGTTCTGGCTGACAACGTTTGCTGATAACTGCAAACTGGGAGCGACCATTGAAACCCTAGTGATGTAAACATCTTGCAAGAAGGTTTTACGCAAATGAATGAATGGTGCCAAAGTCATGGCCTTAAGCTTAATGCAGAAAAATGCATTATCATCCCCTTCAGTAAGGGTGAAGTTCTTGCAAACTACCACATCAATGTTAATACCCTAAGCACACAGTCAGTGGTGAGAGATCTGGGCACATGGGTTGACAGCAAATTTAACTTCGATCACTATGTCTCCACAGTGGCACAGTGGTAAGAAGGGCATTTTATATTGCTCATGTCATAAATAAGGGTATTTACTCCAGACAAAAATGGGGTTATAACCCCCCTGTACTCTTCTCTCATCAGGCCAATAATAGAGTACAATCATCCCTTTAATATGTTCCTTTCCAAACACCTGCAGCAACTGCAAAGACCACAAAGGTTTCTTACAAAGAAAATTTAGGGTCTTCAAGATCTGTCTTAGCAGACAGACAGAAATCATTGTCACTTTGCTCTGTGTCATAGAAACTGCTCAGAGGCAACCCTTGGCTTGCATATAGATAAATCTCTGACCAAACTTTAATGGAAATGGTGCTCATTCACAAATCAAATGGCACATTGGTCACTCGCTCAAAGGGCCTTAACCTGGTATGTTACACCAACAGAACTTGCTGGAGAGACACATTTGTTTCATACAGTTTGCCCCATGTTTGGAACAAGCTTCCTATTCATGTTAAACAAAACCCCTCATTGGCCCTATTTAAGCTTGATTTGGACAATTGGATAGGTAACTGGAAATTCACCCTGGGGGATCCACCTATGTCCATCTTGGAAAGGGGCAACAGGTGCTAATGTTAGTGTCTACTTGAACCAGACACCCTTGGGAACACGGGTTGAACTTGGCTAGGCTTGCAAGGGCTTAAGGGCCATTAGCCTAGCAAACTCCTGTGATCATATGATCCTATGATACTATGAAGGTAAATAAAGCAAAGAAGTACTCATCTGCCATGAAACAACATGGCATCTCTGTCTAACGTCCTTTTTTATTTTTGAAGAGGAAAGACTAACTGTGAATCAATGGAGGCTAGACAAATGTCAATAGTTTTAATGTATGACATTACAGAGTCTTTAAAATAGATGATCTTAAGAGTCAGTAGAAATATAACTTACTGTTGTAAAGAAATTATGACATAGCGTCAGTACACTTAAAACAGTGAGGACATACAAGGACATGTACATACTTTTACATTTGGAGTAATGTGTTAGAAATTAAGTCTGTGGAGATTTCTTAATAAAGCTGGACAACTAAGGACCTCCTAGTATCAAAGTTCTTAATTACAGAGTTCAGACATATGTAAATATAATGTCTTTCTAATGTGCTAAGGTGCACATATAAAATGTGTAAATATGCTCATAGGTAAGTACTAGATGCCTTTACAGATCATTTCAAACCTAGCCAATTTCTCTATTGATACTTGAATTAACCTATTCTTTTTGGTGTTAGATTGGCCTTACCCATCCCATGTTCAAAAATGAGGTATTACCTTAGTGAGAATAATGGGTTTCTATTATTTAAGTGAATGCTTAAAGTTGCGAACACTGTTTCGTCGAACGTGTTTATGCAAAATGGCAAAATGCCGAAAGCACAGAACAATACTTTTCCCAGGAAAAAAAATCTCTGGTCCATATTCAGGACTTTGCTATTTCCTCAACTATGGTGCGAGTCAGAGTTGGTATATTTAAGTAGGGGTCTTGTGGGGGGCACAACCCCCCCATATTAGGGGGTGTGGGGGTGAAGCCCCCCACTTTATTTTGAGTTTTTTTTTTTTTTTTTACAGCTCAGCGATTTTTTCCAAAGGGAAAAAAATTGCTGATCCATCTGTTTGACATTTTGCACTTTCAGACTGTTTGGGTTGATTATATAGTGTTCGCAATTTCAAGGGTTCACTAATATATAATAGACCCAGAATAACTGGGATCTTACCACAGATCATTTGCGGGGACCCACACATGGGATAAGGCATTTAGGTCCTTGGATAAATTTTCTACTACTTAGCCATAGTGCCAAATTGCACTTGAATATGGACAGAGATGAGGTTTGGTTTACATGGATGAGGAGTCTCTCCCAGAGCTGATGACTTGCCTTGTGCAAGGTAATGACATTATAGGTGAGAGTTACTAAGTTTTATATGATAATTAATGCAATGTAGCAAGATGATACTATTCAGCCTGGTGAAAAGCTAAATCCAAGAAATGTAAGCCTTGAATATAATTTTGATTACAAAAGTGATATTTAATGTTCTTTTGTTTTCTGATGATTTATGCAATAATAATGTCTAAGTTAATGGGATGTCATGTTGGTACAAATTTATGTGGAAAACATGCATGCAGATGTATTACTATTCAATTGTCTAGCCTAAAGTATAAATTTGATTTTCAAATTTATGTCATTCAAAGTTTAAGTTTGCATGAAAGTGATATTTGTATTTAGCTCCATGGCACAGATGGATAAAGCCCTTACTGCATCCCAGGCAACCCATGGTTGATTAGCTGTATGGATGCTAGAGAGGCTGGTGTGAGGAAGATGAGAGTGTACAGCCAACATTGGCTAACACTTCTGGAGGAGGCAGACAGCTTAGGTTCACTGCAATAAAGCAGTGCTATAAGCCTGTCAAGCTTAGTGGGGAGGTTTTGCATGATCCTATGATCCTATGAAGGTAAATAAAGCAAAGAAGCACTCATCTGCCATGAAACAACATGGCATCTCTATCTAATGTCCTTTTTTATATTTAAGAGTAAAGACTAATTGTGAATCCATGGAGGCTGGACAAATGTCAATAGTTTTAATGTATGACATTAAAGAGTCTTTAAAAATAGATGATCTTAAGATTCATTAGAAATATAACTTACTGTTGTAAAGAAATTATCACATAGAGTCAGTACACTTAGTGCGGACATACAAGGATATGTACATACTTTCACATTTGGAGTAATGTGTTAGACAGAAATTATGTCTGTGGAGATTTCTTAATAAAGCTGGACAGCTTAGGACCTCCTAGTATCAAAGTTTTTAATTAAGGAGTTCAGACATATGTGAATAATAATGTCATTCAAATGTGCTAAGTTGCACATATAAAATGTGTAAATATGCTCATAGGTATGTCCTAGATGCCTTTACAGATCATTTCAAGACTAGCCAATTTCTCTATTGATGCTTGAATTAACCTATTTTTTTGGGTGTTAGATTGGCTTTACCCATCCAATGTTAAAAAATTATGTATAAAATTTAATTGCCATCCACAAACCCAATCGCCCTGCTGGCCAACTCCTTCTCTCCTACTCTCTTGGCAGGAAATGGAATTCTCTCCCTCCTTCACTTAGAACAACATCTAACTCTGAATCCTTCAAAACCCAACTTTTCTCTTACCTGTCCTCTAAACATAAGTGTTCCTGCTTTCATCCCACTTAAATTTAATTAACTACCCTTATGAACCCTCTATATCCTTTCACTTCACACTAACCAAAACTATTATTTTTCCATTGCTACTAAATCAAACTTAAGCTACTTCTCAGTTCAAGTATTTCTCTCTCTACTCCTTGTATGTAAATATTGTAAATATCAGGTAACCTCAGATCTCTTCATTACAGACAGTTGAAACTTGCTGCTCTGAAGGGAAACTACTGAAAATCTATTTTATCTACTTTCCTTAATGATGTTTTTGAGGTATACTGTGTGCTTTTTGCTTTTTTTACTAACTGTGTGAATGTAATTACACGTGTATTTTTTTTACCTTCAACACTATGTAACTTAGATTGTATTCGCATTGCTTTTGGAGCTTTTCTCCATGGGCCTCCACTGAAAATGGGCACGTTCTGGCCCAGTGGACTTCCCCGGTAATCAAACTGGAAATAAATAAATGAATAAATAAAATATTACCGTTAGTGAGTATAATGGGTTCCTATTATTTAAGTGAATGCCTAAAGTTGCGAATGCTGTTTCATCGATCATGTCTAAGCAAAATGGCAAAATGCCGAAAGCATGGAACAGTGATTTTTTTCCTAGGAAAAAAAAAATCACTGGGCTGCTTTCAGGACTTTGCTATTTCCTCCACTGTGGTGCGATCTTGGAGTAAGTATATTTAAGTAGGGGGCTGTGGTGGGTGAAGCCCCACACTTTATTTCACGTTTGTTTGTTTTTTGTTTTTTTTAATGGCTCAGGGATTTTTTCCCCCGGGAAACAAATTGCTGATCCATCTGTTCGATATTTTCATTTTTGGACTGTTTGGGTCGATTATATAGCGTTCGCAATTTCAAGTTTTCACTAATATAATATAGACCCAGAATAACTGGGATCTTACCACAGATCATTTGAGGGGACCCACGCATGGGATAAGGCATTTAGGCAGTCCTTGAATAAATTTTCTACTACTTAGCCATAGAGCCAAATTGCACTTGAGTATGGGCAGAGTTGAGCTTTGGCTTACATAGATGGGGAGTCTCTCCCAGAGCTGATGATTTGCCTTATGCAAGGAAATGAGATTATAGGTGAGAGTTAGTAAGTTTTATATGTTAATTAATGCAAACTAGTAAGATGATATTATTCAGCTTGGTGAAAAGCTAAATCCAAGAAATGTAATCCTTGAATATAATTTTGATTATAAAAGTGATATTTAATGTTCTTTTGTTTCTGATGATTTATGCAATAATAATGTTTAAGTTAATGGCATGTCATGTTGGTACAAATTTATTTGGAAAACATTCATGCAGATGTATTAGTATTCAATTGTCTAGCCTAAAGTATAAATTTGATTTTCAAATTTATGTCATTCAAAGTTTAAGTTTGCATGAAAGTGATATTTGTATTTAGCTCCATGGAACAGATGGATAAACCCCTTACTTCACCCGGGACAACCCATGGTTGATTAGCTGTATGAGTACTAGAGGGGCTGGTGCGAGGAAGATGAGAGTGTACAGCCAACATTGGCTAACCCATTCTGGGGGAGGCAGACAGCTTAGGTTATTGCAATAAAGCAGTGCTATAAGCCTGTCAAGCTTAGTGGAGAGGTTTTGCATGATCCTATGATCCTATGAAGGTAAATAAAGGCAAAGAAGTACTCATTATCTGCCATGAAATAACATGGCATCTCTATCTAATGTCCTTTTTATTTTTTGAAGAGGAAAGACTTCTTGTGAATCCATGGAGGCTAAAAAAATGTCAATAGTTTTAATGTAGGACATTACAGAGTCTTTAAAAATGGATGATCTTAAGAATCAGCAGAAATATAACTTACTGTTCTAAAGAAACTATGACATAGAGTCAGTACACTTAAAACAGTGAGGACATACAAGGACATGTACATACTTTTACATTTGGAGTAATGTGTTAGACAGAAATTATGTCTTTGAAGATTTCTTAATAAAGCTGTAACAACTAAGGACCTCCTAGTATCAAAGTTCTTAATTACGTAGTTCAGACATATGTTAATAATGATGTCTTTCTAATGTGCTAAGGTGCACATATAAAATGTGTAAATATGTTCATAGGTAACTACTAGATGCTTTACAGATCATTTCAAGCCTAGCCAATAACTCTATTGATGCTTGAATTAACCTATTCTTTTTGGTCTTCAATTGGCCATACCCATTCCATGTTCAAAAATTATGTATTACCCTTAGTGGGAATAACGGGTTCCTACTACTTAAGTGAATGCTTAAATTTGCAAACGCTGTTTTGTCGAATGTGTTTATGCGAAATGGCAAAATGCCAAAAGCATGGAACAGCAATTTTTTTCCTAGGGAAAAAAAAAATCACTGGGCGGTTTTTGGGACTTTGCTATTTCCTCCACTGAGTTGTGATCTCTGAGTTGGTATATTTAAGTATGGGGCTGTGGTGGGTGAATCCCCCCACTTTATTTCATGTTTTTTTTTTTTTTTTTTTTTTTTTATGGCTCAGTGATTTTTTCCCCTGGGAAAAAAATGCTGATCTGTCTGTTCGACGTTTTCATTTTTGGACATTTTGGGTCGATTATATAGCGTTCGCAATTTCAAGTGTTTGCTAATATAATATAAACCCAGAATAACTGGGATCTTACCGCAGATCATTTGAGGGGATCCACACATGGGATAAATCATTTAAGCAGTCCTTGGGTAAATGTTCTACTACTTAGCAATAGTGCCAAATTGCACTTGAGTATGGACAGAGATTAGCTCTGGCTTACATGGATGGAGAGTCTCTCCCAGAGCTGATGATTTGCCTTATGCAAAGAAATGACATTATAAGTGAGAGTTAGTAAGTTTTATATGATAATTAATGCAATCTAGCAAAATTATATTATTCAGCCTGGTGAAAAGCTAAACCCAAGAAATGTAATTCTTGAATATAATTTTGATTACAAAAGTGATATTTAATGTTTTTTGTTTTCTGATGATTTATGCAATAATTATGTTTAATTTAATGGCAGGTCATGTTTGTACTAATTTATGTGGAAAACACGCATGCAGATGTATTGCTATTCAATTGTCTAAGCCTAAAGTATAAATTTGATTTTCAAATTTATGTCATTCAGAGTTTAAGTTTGCATGGAAGTGATATTTGTATTTAGATCCATGGCACAGATGGATAAAGCTATTACTGCACCCTGGACAACCCATGGTTGATTAACTGTATGGGTGCTGGAAGGGCTGGTGGGAGGAAGATGGGAGTGTACAGCCAACATTGGCTAACCCATTCTGGGGGGATGCAGACAGCTTAGGTTCACTGCAATAAAGCAGTGCTATAAGCCTGAAAAGTTTAGTGGAGAGGTTTTGCATGATCCTATGATCACAGGAAGGTAAATAAAGCAATGAAGTGCTCATTATCTGACATTAAACAACATGGCATCTCTATCTAATGTCCTTTTTTTAAGAAGAAAGACTAATTGTGAATCCATGGAGACTAAATAAATGTCAATAGTTTTAATGTATGACATTACAGAGTCTTTAAAAATAGATGATCTTAAGATTCAGTAGAAATATAACTTACTGTTGTAAAGAAATTATGACTTAGAGTCAGTACACTTAAAACAGTGTGGACATACAAGGACATGTACATACTTTTACATTTGGAGTAATGTGTTGGACAGAAATTATGTCTGTGGAGATTTCTTAATAGAGCTGGACAGCTAAGGACCTCCTAGTATCAAAGTTCTTAATTACGGAGTTCAGACATATGTGAATAATAATGTCATTGTAATGTGCTAAGTTGCACATATTAAATGTGTAAATATGCTCATAGGTAAGTACTAGATGCCTTTACAGATCATTTTAAGCCTAACCAATTTATCTGTTGATGCTTGAATTAACCTATTCTTGTTGGTGTAAGACTGGCCTTACCCATCCCATGTTCAAAAATTATGTATTACCCTTAGTGAGAATAACGGGTTTCTGTTATTTAAGTTAATGCTTAAAGTTGCGAATGTTGTTTCATCCAATGTATTTATGTGAAATGGCAAAATGCCGAAAGCACAGAACAGCGATTTTTTTCCTAGGGAAAAAAAAATTACTTGGCTGTTTTCGGGACTCTGCTATTTCCTACACTGTGGTGCAATCTCTGAGTTTGTATATTTCATTAGGGGGGTTGTGGGGGAGAAGCACCCCACTTTATTTCGTGTTTGCTTTTTTTTTTTTTTATGACTCCGTGATTTTTTTTCCCCCTGGGAAAAACAAATGCTGGTCTATCTGTTTGACATTTTGCATTTTTGGATTGTTTGGGTCGATTATATAGTATTCACAATTTCAAGTGTTTGCTAATATAATATAGACCCAAAATAACTGGGATCTTACCACAGACCATTTGAGTAGACTTACGCATGGGATAAGCAATTTAGGCAGTCCTTGGGTAAATTTTCTACTACTTAGCCATAGAGCCAAATTGCACTTGAATATGGACAGAGATGAACTTTGGTTTACATGGATGGGGAGTCTCTCCCAGAGCTGATGATTTGCCTTGTGCAAGGTAATGACATTATAGGTGAGAGTTACTAAGTTTTATATGATAATTAATGCAATCTAGCAAGATGATATTATTCAGACTGGTGAAAAGCTAAATCCAAGAAATGTAGTCCTTGAATGTAATTTTGATTACAAAAGTGATATTTAATGTTTTTTGTTTTCTGATGTTTTATGCAATAATAATGTTTAAGTTAATGGCAGGTCATGTTTGTACTAATTAATGAGTAAAACATGCATGCGGATGTATTACTATTCAATTGTCTAGCCTAAAGCATACATTTGATTTTCAAATTTATGTCATTCAGAGTTTAAGTTTGCATGAAAGTGATATTTGTATTTAGATCCATGGCACAGATGGATAAAGCCCTTACTGCACCCCAGACAACCCAAGGTTGATTAGCTGTATGGGTTTTGGAGGGGCTGGTGGGAGGAAGATGGGAGTATGTAGCCAACATTGGCTAACCCATTCTGGGGGGAGGCAGACAGCTTAGGTTCATTGCAATAAAGCAGTGCTATAAGCCTGTCAAGCTTAGTGGAGAGGTTTTGCATGTTGTGAATAATGAATACTACTCTTGAAGACAGCAATTGGGAGCTTGAAAGGCTGCCCACGTGGTGGATGGCTTTCTCCCTGACAGCAATTTGATGGTAAACTACAGTCTCCTCACCTGCCCCAAATGTAGATCAGATTGAGCCAGGGAGTGGCTAAAGCATGTCCGATATACTTGGTGAATGCTGAAAGGAGATTGTGCATGCTGATGGCCAGCTGTCAGAGGAAAAGCAATGGCATTTCTAAACAACTATCTGGAAAAACTCAGTGCCATGTTTACTATTAGTGAAATAGATAAATAACCATATTTTCAAATTATTAGTTTTGAAACTTCTGGGGAGTGATAGGGATCCATATATAGATATATATATATATATATATATATATAAATATATATATATATATATATATATATATATATATATATATATATATATATATATATGTCAAAATCTTGTCAAATACATCAATATGCTTAGCACTGTCATGAGTTAACTCTACAGTGCATCCTCCAGATCACTAAAGCAAATGTGCATTTTTTTCTGTAGAAAGCATTTCCATACCATCAGTCTTATTTCAAATGCCTTTTAAATTATGAATATGTTTCTTTATTTGTTCTTAATGGTCCATTTAGACATATTTGAGAAATAGTACTTCTTTGAGTGGATCAGCAACAATTTATATTCATATTGTATTTATATAATTTGCCATATTTTTATAGAGCATATGCATACTCTTGCAATATCAGTGTTGCTGATGACTAAATGAATAGGACGCTAAACCAACTTCAGTTAAAAACAGGTGTTCCAGATTTAGAAAGACATACAGGTGAGGTAAATAATTTTGAGGTTTATTTACTTGCTAAACTGGATTAAGTACACATAAAAAAATGTGCTATCTGCCAGATTAACTGACTTCTTCAGTCACAGAGTATGTAAAATAGTGGTTATTAAAATTACAGAAGCAGTGGAGGGAAAAATGTAGATAGATAGATAGATAGATAGATAGATAGATAGATAGATAGATAGATAGATAGATGGCTAAAGCAATGGTAAGAAACCCTTGTCACCATTGCCAAAGATGTCATTCAAGTACAGTTTGCTTTGTACTCAAGTGGAAACCAAGATTAGAAAAAGCTTGATTAGTTTGCATCACAAACTTTTTTCCCGACATGATTTCTTGGGAAACTTTAGTAGATATTTAAACCATTAGCAATACAAACATAGTTTGTTTAAATCAAATGTGCATGTTCAATTACCTCTTCCTTTACATTTTTCCTACATGATAACTGAATATTTTGCCAGATTTGCAGGAGTCATAATTTATGTCACTGTACTCACAAAATATTGTCTACTCTTTACCCACAGGATGGGATGATGCTTATTTGTGGTTCATAAACTTAGGGCTGGATTCACTAAAACTTCACAGCTCTCTCTAAATCTGTGTGTGTGTTGTGGAGTGATGTGCACACTATAGCATGCCAATCTATATTAAGTAAGCAGCTCCACATGGTGTGTAAAGGCTAACAAACACATTAAAAGCACAGTGGCATGCTAATTACAGCATAAGCAGGTGAATTGTATGCTAATCAACTCATCCAAAATGGCAGAGGTATTCAACAAGCTATAATGCGATTGTGCACAGTTAGTGCAGGTTATTGCCTTGAATTCCAAAACCTGCTGGAATACATGCATGGAAACTACACTACAGAGAAAGGATGTTAGGGGCTGCTGTTGCTCTTCTGCATGAGTATGTGTGAAGGCTGCCAGCCTAGCAAGATAGGATTTCGTAGATAATTCTATTTGTAAATATTAATGTAAGCCGCATGCTTGTTCTCTTAAATGTAAAAAAATGTATAGTAAATGTTGAACATCAAAAATGTAACCACATTGCACTCTGCTGGAGGAAAGCTGATAAGTCAAGCACTGTATAATTGTTTGATTTCAAAACTCGGAGCCGAGATGTCTGAATGAAGGAATTCTTCCTACTGTCTTGAGACCAGTGTTAATGAATAGAATTTACATGTATAATGTCTTTTATTGCTCTGGCTTCCTGACTATCTGCAAGGCTGTTACACTTTGAGTTTCTGTTAGCCTGGGAAACAAAGAATGCTAATATAATCTGAAATGAGACACTGGTACTGCGTTATCAATTTAAGGACAGAGAGACAATCAGGGCACGTTGGATTTGTTTTCAGAACTGACAACATAGGTTTGCTCTTAGATATAAATAGGAAATAGTAAGTTTAGTCTAGATGTCGAAACTTTTAATCTGTATTATTTTAAGCATTTCTCTGTGATCTCTGAACTCTTGACTTGCACTGTGTAGTAAGAAGTATTGTCTTGTGTTCTTATTATTTATTATTAAATATTTTTAAACCTTGCAACAGTGACTGTTTTATGTAGAGATAATTTAAGCTCTAGAGTACATTGCATTTCTATAATGATACTGTCCAAGCCACCTCAAATAAGCCTTGCTGTTCATCACACTTACCATTTGGATACTAATATTGTACAGTAATAATTAGATACTCTTTGATAAGGGCCTTATTAGTAGCTGATATTAGTAGTTGGTGGCAATTGGTGCTACTGAATAGTCTGGGCAGAAGGGGCATAACTGGAGAACCTGTGCCAGCCTTCGCCAGGAATGTCTGTGTGTTTGTATATAACTCATATGTCAAAGTGTGTATGTATCAGCTACTTGGGCAGGAACCCAAAGCACTGGTTGGACAGAGAAGGTGCTGGAGGTTTTAGCTTGAGCACTAGGCTGAGATCTGGACCCTATAGCTGTGCTGGTGGGAAGTCTTATTGGGGATCTGGAAAGAAAGCGAGAAACCAGACCCAAACTGACTGTGATCTCTGTGTGCTTTTAAGGGAAATTGTACTTTACTGTGTGTGTATTTGTTATCATTCCCAATGTGGACACCCCTCACTGTTGTTAGTGGTGAGGACTGAGGCTTCTTGATTGCTAGGCCAGTGAACGGGTGTCACATATTAATTGGTGGCAGTGGTGGGAAATCCACAAAACATATTAATTGGTTGCCACATACTAATTGGCTTTTAGTGGTGTGTATAGTGAATTCCTGTAGCTTGTTTACAGTGATCATTGAAGGTGTTTTTGTACTCTAAATAAGTCATGCAGTGAATATCCAGAGTTCAGATTACAATTGTTTTATTTCTTTTGTGAGCTTAGTTAGTCAGGGACAGTAGGCAAGCATGTCAGCAGGGAACTATGGAAAGCTGACAAGGAGCCAGTTGGCTGAGATGTGCCAGGCTAAAGGACTGGTGCAGGGTAAACTGACTAAGGCAGACATGATTTCAGCTTTGGTCACAGCTGCATCAGAAAACAGCAACCGGGAGGACAATCAGACTTGCTGTGGAGATGTACAACACTCAGGGAACAGATAGCTCAACCTTTGTGCAGAGGTCTTAAAATTCCATCTGGAGCTAAAGAGATTTGATTTGGAGGCTAGGTGTTTGGAAATGGAAGCCATGGAAAAGGAGAGGTAGAGGCAGCATTAAAAGGAGATGCTGACTATTCACCAGAGTCATGGAGGTAATGGGGAAGGGAGTAACTGGACCCCAGAAGCACAAAAGGTAGTAAATTTCTTCCGCAGTTTACAGAGGGGGATAATTTTGATAGTTTCATTCATATATTTGAGAGGGTATGAAAAAAGTATGATGTTGACCAAAGTTTCTGGGTACAGTTCCTGACCCCCTTAATCCATGGTAAAATTGTAAATATTTTGTCCAAAATGTCTGACTTTGACTGTTTTAATTATACTGCTTTTAAGAACTGCTTGTTAGAATTTTTTAAGCTAACACCTGAAACTTACAGGAAAACATTTTGTGGGCATAGATGCAAGGCAGATGATGTGTGTGTTTGAATATGTTGCTGATCTGATCACTTATTTTTATAAGAGGGTGAGTTGATGTCAGGTCACCACTTTTGAAGGGCTGGCAGACCTTTTGGTGAGGGAACAAGCCCTTATCACTTTGCCTGAGGACATGAGGATCTGGTTAGCTGATAGACAATGTGCTACTTCAGAGGAGTTGGGGAAGAAGGGAGACCTATACCTAGCAAGGAGGGCATTCCTGTACAGGAAAGGGACCCCCAGTACTGCTCATGGGTCTAAAGGAACCCAAGGTGAGCAGCCCAGACTGTCCCAACAGAATCTTCCAGTACTAGGGGAAGGCACTAGTCCAGGTACATGTCCAGGACCTAGGGTTAAATGTTTTGAATGCAACCAGTGGGGCCATATGGCATACAGATGTCCACAGAGGCAAGGTGGGGAACAAAAGGGGAGAGAGCCAGTAAGTGGGAAAGACAAAATGCCAATAGTAGGTTGTCTTAAGACAACAGAGGTACCAAACTACCATCCTGCAGATGTCCAGATAGGGAAGGATTTTGATGAGGCAGTACCATGTGTTTATGCAGTTACATGCAGTCAGGCTTTGAGACCCAGACAGACCACATTCTTGCAGCCAGGACTGGTGAGCTGATTACATTAGGGAGGAAGCTACTCTGTAGCAATAAGATTGAAGGTGAGCCACAGCTGCTTGTGGGTATGGATGTTACCTTGGACAGAGACACTGCAAAGGTAGCGGTGAGTAGTAGTACCTAGGCTGACAGTGAGGCACTGCTGTCAGAGGATGCCAGGTTTGCTGTGGAAGGGCAGCTGGGTAGGGTTGCAAAGAGACAGCTGAGACAGGCTCAGCTCTCAGACCCTACAATGTAAGGCCTGAGGCAGGTAGCTAGTGAGGCACCTGATTCGCAAGGGAAGGGGAAATCTGTATACTGGGACAAAGGGTTACTGTATAGAGAATGGACCCCTGACGGAGGGATAGAAGGTGAAAGGGTGCAGCAGTTGGTAGTGCCTAGTGCCTACCATCTAGCGCTTGTAACCATAGCCCATGATATTCCCTTTGCGGATCATATGGGCATAAAACATACAAAGAGACATATTATGTAGAACTTCTATTGGCCTAGAATTTCCAGAGATGTAACCAAGTACTGCAGGACCTGTGAGTAGTGCCAAAAGGTAGGCAAGGCAGGAAACAAGGTGAGACCTCCTTTGTTGCATTTGCCTATGATTGAGGAGCCATTTCAGAGGGTAGCTATGGATATTGTGAGGCCTCTGAGTACCCCAAATTCCACAGGAAAAAATTATATCCTGGTGGTGGTAGATTATGCTACAAAATACCCTGAGAGAGTGGCTTTGTCCTCTATTGAGGCAGAAAAGGTGGCAAATGGTTTGTTAGTGATTTTCAGCAGGGTAGGTTTCCCAAAAGAAATATTGATTGACAGAGGTGCCAATTTCATGTTAGACCTGCTGGCTTGTTGGTGGAAGTACTGTGGGATCAAATACCTGAAGACCACCTCCTACCATCCCCATACTAATGGTCTTGTTGAGATGTTAAACTCTACACCCAAGTCCATGCTATGGGCATTTGCAGACCAATTTAAGAGGGAGTGGGACAAATATTTGCCCCATCTGTTGTTTGCTTACAGAAAGGTTCCCCAAGAATCTACAGGTTTTCACCCATTGAGATTTTATATGGGCATAGGGGGAGAGGACCTCTAGATTTAATTTGTGATGAGTGTGAAGGTGAGTGTGAACCTCACAAGGAATCTGTTGTGGCATATGTCGTAAACCTCAGGACAAGGTTCAGGCAACTCATCGTCTGGCCCAGGAGAACCTGGCAGAACCCCAACAACAGAAAAAGATATGGCATGACAGGAATACTCGAGCTAGAGAGCATGGTGCAGGGCAGCAGGTAATTGTTCTCATTCTTAGGTTCATAGGTTCATAGGTTCATACTAGGCTATCTGCCCGAGGGCATTTACAAGCCTAGCCCATCGTTTTGTGGCTTACGCCACCCCTTTAGTATGGGGAACTATACCCATTATTTTGCTGTGCCTCTGTCGAGCAGTGACACTGAGGTTATCCCTGGGGTATATCTGTGATCTCCCATCCATTGGTCAAGATTTCTCTTGAACAAGGCCAGCGAGGTGCTCTGCCTCACATGTACCGAGATTTTGTTCCACAGCATAGGGAGTCTTTGGGTGATGAATCTATCCCTCCAGCACGTCCTATTAATAGCCGTGTCAAGGTTTAAGTCTCCCGCCCTTGTGGCTCTGATGGATCTAGATTTTTTGAGGTGAAGCATATTCATCAAATCTGGGTTTGACATGGCCTTGTATGTTAGGCAAAGGTCACCTCTGAGCAAGGTGCGACTGAATAGAGCTGGAGTTCTTTCAGTCGGGCAGCATAGGACAGATTTTTGAGACCCTTTATCCTTTTGATGAGGAACTTTTGTGGCCTCTCCAGCTGCTGCAAGTGTTGGGTCAGATACATTTCGAATGGGGCATTGTACTCAATCATTGGTCTGATGAGTGATGAGTAAAGGGAGACTATGACCTCCCTTGATCTAGATGAGAATCCCTTCATGATAAGGTGGGCAATGTAGAAGGTCTTCCTAACTACTTTAGCTACATGGGTGTCGAATGACAGACTACTATCAACCTGGGTCCCCAGGTCCCTGATAACTTCTTCTGTGCTCAGTGGATTGCCACCTATTTGGTAGCTAGGGGTAACCTTGTTTTTCCCGAAGGGTATGACTATGCATTTTTTGGCATTTAACTTTAGGCCGTGGCTCTGGCACCAGTTATCCGTTTCTGTTTGTCAGACACAACAAGCTGCAAGCTGCTTGGGAGGGACGCTACAAGGTGGTAAGAAGTGTAAGTAATGTTAACTACATGGTGAAACTGCTTGGCAGGAGGCAGGGGCACAAGTTGTACCATGTTAACATGATGGAACCTTACCATGATAGGGAGGCCATTGTGCTGAGTATTTGCAGTGGCTTGCAGGATGAGTCTGAGGAAGATTTGGTGACTGATCTCCTTAGTGAGGCTCAGACTGACACCTCAGTGGAAGGGGTAGCATTGTCCCAGCAGCTATCTCCTACCCAGGTTCGAGAAATCCAAGCAGTATTACAGGCATTTGGGGACATGTTCACTGGAAAATCAGAGTGCAACCACCTGGTGCAGCACCAGGTGAATACAGGACCCCAAAGGCCTATTAGGCAGGCCCCTTATAGGGTCCCTGAGAGAGTCAAACAGACTCTGAGGGAGGAGATACAGGAAATTTTGGAACTAGGAGTAATTCAAGAGTCCAACAGTCCCTGGCTTCCCCAGTGGTGCTGGTGCCAAAGAAGGATGGCAGTACCAGGTTCTGTGTGGACTACAGGAAATTAAATAGTCACACAGAGTCAGATGCTTACCCCTTGCCTAGGTTGGATGAGGCCCTAGAGAAGCTGGGTGGGGCTAAATATCTTACCATTATTGATCGTACCAAGAGTTACTGGCAAGTGCCCTTGACTCCCAGTGCTAGAGAGAGGTTAGCTTTTGTGACTCCATTTGGCTTGTATGAGTTCACAAAGATGCCCTTTGGGATAAAAAATGACCCAGCAACTTTCCAGAGGCTGGTAGATCATATCCTAGCAGGAGCAGGAGGGTTTGCCCTTGCTTACCTAGATGATATTGCCATCTACAGTCATTCTTGGCAAGAGCACCTTCAACATGTCAGGGAGGTGATGGGCAGACTACAGAGGGCAAGGTTGACCATTAAGCTGAGCAAATGTCAGTTGGGTATAGCAGCGGTCTCCTACCTGGGACATAAAGTGGGGAGTGGCAAGATCAGGCCAGAACCTGCCAAAGTAGAAGCCATTCAGGCATGGCCTGTGACTGTTACCAAAAATCAGGTGAGGGCATTCTTAGGGACAGCAGGGTAGTACAGAAAGTTCAGCCCAGTACCATAGCTGCTCTCCTCACAGATCTGACAAGGAAAAACAGGCCAGACAAGGTAGAGTGGACCCGAGCATGTGAGCAGGCATGCCAGAAGCCTAAAGAAACTTTGGGAGGACCCCCTTGTTAGCCAGTCTGGATTACAGTAAAGAATTTGTTGTGAAGGTGGATGCTTCAAACCATGGTGTGGGGGCTGTACTTAGCCAGATTTCTTCAGAGGGAGAGGAGCACCTAGTGGTTTATCTCAGTCATAGGCTCCAACCCAGGAAGGAATGCTATGTAGCTGTAGAAAAGGAATGTCTAGTCATAGTGTGGGCACTGCAGAAACTTCAGCCTTATCTGTATGGAAGAAAATTCACTGTAGTTACAGACCACAATCTCCTAACATGGTTACACAGAGTCAGTCAGCAAAATGCCAAGTTGTAAGGTGGAGCCTATGGTTGCAAGCATATGATATCTCAGTGCAGCACCACAGTGGGAATAGCAATGCCAATGCAGATGGGCTCTTAAGACAAGGACTCGGGTAAGGTATACTCAGATAGACCTAACCCTCTCAAACAATGTTTCTCAAGGGTCACTTGAAAAACTAGCTTGAGTTATCGGGGGGATATGTGATAGGATTTTGTAAATAATTCTGTTATTTGTAAATATTAATGTAATCCACATGTTTGTTCTCTTAAATGTAAGAAAATTATGGTAAATGTTGAACTTCAAAAATGTAACCACGTTTCACTCTGCTGGAGGAAAGCTGATAAGTCAAGCATTGTATAATTGTTTGATCTCAAAACTCGGATCCGAGATGTCTGAATGAAGGAATTATTCCTATTGTTTTGAGTCCAGAGTTAATGGCTGGAATTTACATGTATTATGTATTTTATTGCTCTGGCTTCCTGATCAGCTGCAAGATCAAAAGGGCTGTTACACTCTGAGTTTCTGCTAGCCAGGGAAACAGAGAATAATGATGTAATCTGAAATGAGTCAGTGGTACTGTGTTATCAATTTAAGGTCAGAGAGAGAGAGAGAGAGAATCAGGGCATTTTGCATTTGTTTTCAGAACTGACAACATCACCAGTGCTGCCTTGCTCTATATGTAAGTTTACTTTAGAACTGTGTTTGATATAGATAGGAAATAGTAAGTCTAGTCTGCCTGTTTTCTGTATTGATGTCAGAAATTTTCTACTGTATTATTTTAAGCATTTCTCTGTGATCTCTGAACTGTTGACTAGCACTGTGTAGTAAGAAGTATTGTCTTGTGTTCTTATTATTTGTTATCAAATATTTTTAAACCTTTCAACTGTGGCTGTTTTATGTAGAGATAATTTAAGCTCTAGAGTACATTGCATACATATAGTGATGCTGTCCAAGCCACCCCAAATAAGCCTTGCTGTTCATCAAACTTATCATTTGGATAATAATATTGCACAGTAATAATTGGTCACCCTTTGATAAGGGCCTTATTAGTAGCTGATATTCATGGTTGGTGGCAAGTGGTAGTATCATATAGTCTGGGCAGAAGGGGCATAGGTGGAGAACTTGTGCCAGCCTTCCCCAGGAGTGTCTGTCTGTTTGTATATAACTCATATCTCAATTTGTGTGCGTGTGTTTGTGTGTGTGTGTGTGTGTGTGTGTGTGTGTGTGTGTGTGTGTGTGTGTGTGTGTGTGTGTGTGTGTGTGTGTGTGCGAGTGCCAGTTACTTGGACAGTGACACAAAACACTGGTTGGACAGAGAAGGTGCTGGAGGTTTTAGCTTGACCACTAGGCTGAGATATGGACCCTATAGCTGTGCCAGTGGGGACTCTTATTGAGGATCTGGAGAGAAAGGTAGAAACCAACCCCAGACTGACTGTGATCTCTGTGTGCTCTTAAGAGAAATTGTACTTTACTGTGTGTATTTGTTATCCTTCTCAATGTGGATGCCTCTCACTGGTGTTTGTGGAAAGGATTGAGACTCCTTGATTGCTGGGCCAGTGCACAAGAGTCACAGTATGTACAACAGGCTCTGGTCTGTGCTGCTGCTGATAGACCTCATGCAAGAAGGAGAAGGGTGCTTACACCCCATCTAACTTTTCATGGTTTACATGGGGTAGAAATAGTAGAGTGCTACAGAGTGGATAGAGACACACTCTAGGAAGTCTGCAACCTCTGTTTTCCTCAACTGAGAGTAAAGGCAACTGAGGGCAACCAATACCTATTGAGACTGAGGTATGTGTATCACTCAGAACTTTAGCTACAGGAGCCTTGCAGAGACCAACAGGGGGCATAATGGTGGTGTCAAAGGCATCAGCATCCAAGATTCTACATCAGTTCCTGAATGCTATGCTATAGCTTGCCAGTGACTGGATATATTTTCTCTGTATCCTTAAGGACATAGCTACAAGTATGCAGGATTTTTACCCAATAGCACATTTCACTGGCATCTTATGTGCCACAGACTGCATGCACATTGAGATCAAAGTCCATCTGGGGAACAGGGAAGGATGTACATAAACAGAAAGGGCTTTGACTCCATTAACTATCAGGTCATGTGTCATGCTAAAGGAATCATCCTGAATGTGTGCCCTGGAAATCCCGTCAGTTACCATGAGTCCCTTATCTGGCACAACTCACAGCTCTACCAAAGGTTTTCCAGGGGAGATATCCCATTAGGTCATTTTCTGAGGGATGCAGGGTAATGCACTCAAACCATGGCTGGTGATGCCTATCAGAAATGCACACACATGCACATGGAGGAATACTATAATGAGGCACAAACAAGAAATGTCACAGAGCTGTTTTTCCTGCTGAAGTCATGGTTTCAGTGCCTAGGTACATCAAGGGGGCCTTGCAGTATGATCCCAGTACTTGTGCCAAATTATTACTGTATGTGCAGTCCTACACAATATCATCCTGAGAAAACAGCTGCAACAGGAACAACAAGGGGAAGGGGCATACATTCCTCCACCACTGGGAAGGCCACCACTATGGCATAGGGATTGTACATGGTCATGTTGGCTAACAGCTGATGATGTTGTGGATCTACACCCCTGTGGATGCTGTTCCCCTTCCATCAGATGTTCCATCACAGACACTGTCCATTCTATTGTGTCATTCGTCAGATCCATTGAATCGGCCACATGGTAGAGGCAGTTATGCATGTCAGCCTGTGCCACATCTAGAACCCTAAACTTGTGCCTCCATGATGGCCCTAAATCTATGTTGATTGGCACATGATAACACATCAGCATCAGGTGGAGAGTGGATAGCAGGCCTTCTCCGAACACCTCTACAAGCCCTCCCACATGGTACCTCACCTACACTTTGGCTATGCCTACTCAAATGCAATCTCTGCCTAACATACAAAGCTATGTCAAACCCAGAGCTTTTAGACATGCTCCACTTAATGAAATCCCAATCCCTCCAAGCTACATGCTCTAGGGACCTAAATCTTGTCACCACAATAAACAGAACATGCTGGAGGGATAGATTCCTGTCCCAGAGACTTACCATACTCTGGAACAAACTACCCATCTCTATCAAACAAAGCTCCTCATTAGCACTCTTCAAGAAAAATCTTGATGATTGGATGAGAAATAGGAAATTCACCCCAGGGATCACTTCTGTGTGCAACAAGGGCACAGGAAAATAATTTTCTTGGGTGGCAAAAGCCAAGGTACCTTTTTGGCTAGACTTATATAGGCCCTAGAGCCAATAGCCTAGTACCTACCTATGAATCTATGACCAGAGTCAACTGACACTGAACCCTACTGTAACCACACTTCCCTGATCAAGTGTGTAACCTTCAACCTGTCCACTATCTGAGAGCTCAGTGGAATGGCTATGCATAGGCATACTGGCTGTGTCTGAAGGGATTACAGGAGATTTGTGAGTCACAACCTCAATGTCAGATTCAACAATTCAACCTCTTCTCTCCGCAGCTGTGCATTCATGTGGCCACCATCATCATCAGAGGCTACTGATAGTCCAACATCAGTTGATAGGAGTCCTACTCTTCCACTGTCAGGATCATCCCAAGCTTTGTTCTACATGGGTTAAAACAGGAATTAGCATCACCATTGAGCCTGCTTTTCAATCTCAACCTAAGCACTGGCTCATCCTAATGAAATGGAAAACAGGTACTGTCATCCCATTGCACAAAGGGGGGTGCAACCACGGACCCCGGGGACTGCAGACCCATTAGACTGATCAGCCTTATCTGCAATGCCATGGAATGAATAATCATGGACCTTATTAACAAAGATATAGGAAATTTTCAAATGCTCAACCCTAGCCAGTTTGGCTTTGTCAAAGGGAGATCACGCCTGTTACACTTGGTGGACTTCTTCAAGACAGTCACCAAATCTCTAGACGAGGGCAAATCTGTGCATACAGCCTACCTAGACTTAGCCAAGGCCTTTGACACAATCCCCCACTCAGGCATCATTGATAAACTCAACAACCTGGGCACCAACCCATATATTGTCAGGTGGGTTGCAAACTGGTTCACTGATAGAACTTATACAGTCAAAATATGGGACTCCACCTCCTCCAACAGACCCATAACCAGTGGTGTCCCACATGGATTGGTTCAGGAACTCTTACAGTTTGGAATCTACTTTTCCAACGTGTGGGCTAAAACTAAAGGACTGTGGCTGACAATGTTTGCTGATGACTGTAAACTGGGAGCAATCATTGAAACCCCTAATGATGTCAACATTCTGTAAGAATGTCTTATGCAGACTAATGACTGGTGCAAAAGTCGTGGTCTTAAACTTAATGCAAAAAAAATGCATTATCATCCCCTTCTGTAAGCATGCTGTTCCTGCAAACTACCACATCAATAACAATGTCCTAACCACACAATCAGTGGTGAGAGATTTGGGCACACTTCAATCACCATGTCTCAATAGTGATAAGAAGGGCATTTTATATAGCTCATCTCATAAGTAAGGGCATTGCCTCCAGAAAAAAGTGATTATAACTTCCCTGTACTCTTCCCTCATCAGGCCCATAGTAGAGTACAATGCTCTCTTTGGTATATGCTTCCTTATGGTGAAAATTCAGGGTCTTCAAGTTGTGTCTTGTGCAGACAGACTGAAATCATTGTCACTTTACTCTGTGTCATACAGACTGCTCTGAGACAACCTGTGCCTTGCATTAAGAGCAATCTGTGACTCAGCTTTAATGAAAATGCTGCACATTCGCAAGTCAAATGACACACAGGTCACTCGCTCAAGGGACCTTAACCTGGTATGTGACATCAGCAGAACTTGCTGGAGAGACAGATTTGTCTCACAGAGGCTCCCCCCACCTTTGGAGCAAGGTTCCTATTCATGTTAAACAAAGCCCCTTATTGGCCATATTTAAGAACAATTTGGACAATTGGTTGGGTAACCAGAAATTCACCCTGGGGGTTACACCTGTGTCTCCTTTTCACAGGGGCAATAGGTGCTGATTTTAGTGTCTGCTTATACCAGACATCCCTGGGAACATGAGTTAAACTCAGCTTGGCTTGTAAGGACCCTGCGGTCATTAGACTAGCCACCTCCTATGATCCTATAAAGAGAGATTTGATATGGTGCAATATCTATGCAAAGTTGAAGGTAAAATTAATCAATACAAAAAAGGCACCCCCCCCAAAGGTATTCAAAGAGAAATACAGGCAAAGCCATCCAGATATGCAAAATTTCACAATAAAAAAATATCACAAAGAGGGACTGTAGAAAAGAAAATTAATAAAGTTGGAGTTAAAAAAATAGAAGATGAAGTTATGGAATGCCTGTAAAGTGAAAGTGTTGGTGTAGAAGGTCTAATGCAGGTGACATCACAGCATGATGGAACAAGTCCCCAGAGTAAGAAGAAATAGGAAGATCAGGAGACATCTGAAGAAGAAATATGGACATGGGAAAGAAAAGGAGATTTGCTATGGTGTAATATTTATGCAAAGGAAAAAGCAAAACTAATCAATGCAAAAAGAGCAGCACCAAAGATATTTGAAGAGAAATACAGGCAAAGGAATCCGGACATGGAAAATTTTACAACTCAAAAAATAAGAAGACAAAGAGGAAAAGTAGAAATAAAGATCAGTAGAAACTGAGGTTAGGGAGTACTTGCAAAGTGAAGGATTAAGTGTAGAAAATCTAACTCAGAAAACACAACAGCAGGATAGAGCAATGGTAATCCAAATTAAGGAGAAACCAGTGGAACTGGAAGCAACAGGTCAGTTGCCATATGAGGATATTTTGGGGCCTTTCACAGCAAACCAGTAAAAATGTTGGCTCCCTATTACGCTGTCGCAGATGCAAGTTGTCAAATGCGTCTTTGTCGAACTGAAAAGCTCAAAAAGGCAAAATAGCGAAGCAATGTTTCAGCAAATTCTTTAACTGGGAAAGAATCTGTTTGGCCGTTTTCGCTACTTTGCCTTTTTGGCACTGTAGTGCGATCTCAGAGTTGGTATATTTGAGTAGGGGGGTGTGGGGGGTACAGCCCCCCATGACAGGGGGTGTGGTGGGCTTATGTAATGTTTTACAGGGATTTTTTGTTTTGGAACAGCGATTTTTTTCCCTTGGAAAAAAATCGCTGTACTGAGGTTTCGACGTTGTAAGCTTCCACTTACATGAGGTCAAATTTATGTGCCGTTCGCTCTTCTGAGCGTGCAATATCATAATATAGACCCTAAACATTCATTTGAAGCTGGACAGCAAGGAAAGGAATAGGAAATTGTGGCAACTGTCATACAGTTAATGTTAAGGAGTGATAGGCCAGTGAGTTCCCACATGACAGAGCAATGGATGACACAGGATGAAACTGAAGAGAATGTGCCACAGGAGGATACCATACAACTTTCTATAGAATGCCTGCAGGAAATATGAAAAACAAAAATTGTGCACTCAGTTTAGAAAAAAAAATTGCCAAGAAAGGAGTTACTTGATTTAATAGTGACAGATGGACATATTAAGATCAATGAAAGAAACAGATTGCAGAAGGTCAATAAAACCCAAAAGTTAGAATACTGATGAACAAATGAACACAGTAATTAGGACTGCCCATAGAGATCCAAGTGATATAATAGAAGTAAACAGGATATATTACTGTGCAGCTAAATTAATAATAAATAAAATTCTGCCACAAGTTATTAAGAGGAAGGAAGGGGAAAAATCGAATACCATCATGGAAGTATCAAACAGAGAAAACTATAAAGCAATTAAGACAAGACGTGCCACTGTTAGAAGAGTATAGAAGAGGGAATAGATCAATAAAAAATACTCAGAAAAATAGATGTGATAAAGGCAATGTACAGTATTATCACGGATCAGGATTTATCATGCACTATTGCAAATAATAAACTAAAAATATCAGAACAGGCAGAAAAACTTATAAGATACACAGATAAATATAAAAGAAAAGCATAAAATAAGCAATTTATTGATGGTCCAAAAAAGTTTTCTAGAGAAGTGGGATACAATGTAAAATGAACTGAAAGACACACAAAAGAAGAAATTGATACATTTTGTAGAAGTATTTATGAAGATCCTTTGGAAAACAGCAAAGATGTTAAAAGGACAGAAAATGTAAAAGAAAGAATAAGACGTTTAAAGGTACAACAAATGAAATGGAATGAAGTAACAGCCAGGGGGATTGAAACAAAGTGAAAAAAGCCTCCAATTAGAAAACCCCAGGCCCAGATGCAGTACTTAACTTCTGGCTAAACGTATTAACATATCTCCATAAAAAGTCTGTTATGCCAATAAATGAGGGGAGTTTTAAATGTGGGAGATGCCAACAGTGCCCATTTATAGTTAATAAGGAGAAAATTAAAATCAAGAATTTTGGTTATATTAAACCATCTAAAAAATACTATTACTACTCCAAGGGTGTGGTATATGTGGCTATGTGTCAGTCCTGTGACAGTTTTTATGTGGGGAAGACCAAGAGGGCTTTCAGACAAAGGATTTATCAGCACATGTATGATACATGTCATACAAATGAGAATAACACCTTTTAAAGACATATTAAAATCAATATTGACCATGTGGACTTGGGCCCTTGAGGGGTACCCACTGATGATTTCCTGGAGTATCAAGAGTTGAAGTGGCAGATTAAAACCAATGCCTGTGAACCTCCTGGGCTTAATGACAGAATGTCTGTACGACCTTTGCTAAAGTTAAAATATGTGTATTTTTTATAATTTATTACCTGTTTTTTTGCATTTCATATTTTACATATTTTTATGCTGTTATATTATTTGTTTATGCAATCTTGGTTTTAAATAACTGAGTTTTGTTTAAGAGGTCATTAAGGGAGTGTCCCTATGTGAGTGTTTGACCAATGAGAGGGGAGAATTGTGTATTTTAAGTCAGTGATTTCTTTGTAATTTTATTCTTAAGAAGTCTGACATTTATTTTAGATGAAGCGCTTAATAAATATCTGTGGAATGGTACCTCTGCTTAACTGTTGTTTTCTGCATCATTTTCCTGGTTTGCTCGATTTTGTGGTATTTGATTTATTTTTTCAGTGTGTAAGGTCACAGAAAATATTTTTCAAGTCATACAATTGATTCCCCCCAAATTCAGGTCTTGAAAGAAAGTCATTTAACATATTAGTCTTGACCACTAAACAAACTGTTGTCAAGTCTAACAGCACACAAGCCATAAATGAATACCAACTGTCACATTATCCATCCTATTCCATAAACTGCCTTCTTCTTTTTTTTTAATTTCTCCAAATCTTTTGGGTTTCTAATACCATAACAGGAATGGACCCCTTTCCTAAGTCAAATTATTATTAAAGTTCATGAAATTAGTATGGTTTCAATCTTTGATTTTGTACGGGGATACATGGATTGGTATCATAACTAAATACGATTGTAGATGCTTTTTTTATAAGACTCATTGCTTTTACTAATATTGGAACTGGCTGTGTATCTTTCTTCCACATTGCTCTTATTTCTGCCTGTAAATCCTGATATTTTATGACTCTGTGTTTCTCTTTACGCAAGACACTGTAGTCATTCCTCTTGCCGATTTCAATGATCAATGCTAATTTTGTGTTCTATTCATAGACCACTATATCCAGTTTTCTAGTATCTATCTTTTGAACTGTTCACAATGGGTGATCCCATGTGATGTAGACTTCATCATTTTCTATGATACTTTATGGACCATGTTTCCAGTGTTTTTCAGCCACTACAATACCATAATATTTGCATAATCTCCAGTGTAACAGTCTTGCCGTATTATTATGTCTTTCAGTATACAGTCCTTCTGCCATTAGTATGTCACAACAAGCAACGAAGTGTGCAACTGTTTCCAGTTCTGTTTCACAAAACCTACATTTGTCTGTTTCTCCCACATGTTAAATGGACTTTGTAAACCATCATGTACATAACCCACTATCTTGGGCCACCAATACTAACATTTCATCTCTTGGTTTGAATTTGCCTCTCCTTAACCATTCCCGCATTCAATCCTGATCAACATGAGGTTCTTCCAGAAGCTTTCTATACTTGCAACTATATTAATGCATTTTCCACATTTCTTGCCTTCTCATCTGGTCCTTCTTTTGTTTTTTCTGGTGCATTCAGTTGCTGCCTGATTTTTATCTACGTCTGGTTTCAATTCCATTTCTGCTTGACACTGATATGTTTCTGCTAGATTAAACATTAAATTCATGTTACAAAACTTTCACTACATTTGGATCTTGTGAGGTTAGCAGATAAGTGTGCAGTCCCATGATTTTAGATCTATACATGTAATCAATTTCAAGTAGGCCTATCCCTCCTTTGGAATGGGGAATATATAATCTTGGTATGCAATTACTTTTATAAATCATGTGGTGAGCATGAAGCATCCTTCTTGTTTTACTGTTCAATCTATCCAACACCTTTTGTGGCCAGCCAGTCACTCCAAAATTGTAAATTAGGACAGGAAGAGCAAATAGGTTTATAGACTGAATTTTGTTCCTAGGTGTCAACACTGTTTTCAAGATTAATTTAAATCATCTAAAGTATTCCTTACTAAGTTTTATTCACGTCTGTTCATGTCTTATTGTTGATCCTTCATCAATTCCCAAATATTTATACAATCCCTCTTGCTCAAGTTCTCTTATATCACATTTCTGTCTCAGACTGATATTTTCTTGGTGCTGCAGATTTCCTGCTTTAAAGGTTGATTTTGCACATTAATTAAGACCAAATGACATGTTTATATCTTCATGAAAAAGACTTGACAACTTGCAGTTGTACTTTCAGTTCCTCGTGTGATGAGATATACAGTTTTAAATTATTGACAAAGAAAATATGAGAAGTCTTTAGACTTTGTTGTTTAATAGGAGACACATTGTAGTCATTGCCTAAGCTGTTAAGTAGATAGCTTAATGGGTTAAGAGCAAGGCAGAATAGCAGCAGTGACAGAGTCACCCTGGAATATCCCCTGTTGAATTTTTATCCCTGGGATACTAAATTTTCCTTTATCAAGGCTTACTTGCAAAGTGCTCTGCCACTGTTTAGGTTCATAGATAGATTAGTACTATGCAAACTGCCTTTGTGAGCCATTTTAAGCCTAGCCAATTGTCCCTTGTGAGACTCAAACCCTGCACCTTGTGTTTGCAAGGCAAACACATTAACCATTAGGCCACCCTCCCAACCCTTCATTGATTAGTACTAGGCTAACTGCCCTTGTGGGCCATTTTAAGCCTAGCCAACTTCCCCTGTAAGAATTAAACCCTGTATCTTGTGTTTGTAAGGTAAATATCTTAACCATTATGACAACCATCAACTGCAATAAAAGGTTGATCCTCTCCAAGGAAATCACACACACACACTTGTCAGGTGCAGAATTCAAACCCCTACCTAACTGGTTTATGATACTACAGGAGTCCACATTTACATGACGTGCTATACACATTACTTGTCACTGTAATGTAGTCGGTGTATCTTACACATTTTTAATCACTCTTTTATCCACGAATGTGTGATACTATTAAATGCTTTTTTGTAGTCAATCCATGCCATACTTAAATTCTTCCCCTTTTTCACAGTTCTCCACTATGACTTCATTTAACAACAAATAATCCTTTGTTCCATATGACTTTCTCTTATTGTCCTTTTGTATTATTGCCATAATTGAGTTTTCTACTAAATGACTATAAACTCTGTTAGCGTCAATTACAGTGTATAATTTATACCACTGTATAATTCTTTTCTGTTTGTCAATTTTGCTGTCTGAGTAAGATTGTGCAAATACAGTTGGCATGGTTTTGTGGGTTAGTGCACTAGCTGTAAAACACAATATCACAAATTGGTGGGAAACACTTTGTGTAGTTCGAGGATCTGTACAGACATGGCAGGAACCAGGATGGCTGGAGTGCTCAAAGTTGTGGTGTGCAGGAGTCAAAATATTTATTTATTGCACTCGTCATAAAGCTCTAAAGTCATAGACTGCTGCAGGGGGACTAAACCGGGTCTCAGTATAAGGCTGAAGCTTTGAACATTCTGGCTAAGGCTGTCTCCAGTGTAACTGGCATACCACACATGGAGGAGCCATGCAGGTACCACTATAATGACCTGAAATGGCACAAGCAGGCACAACTCAACCAGTGGCTGGATGAGATTAAGGCTGCTGACATCCCACAGTTCTATAAGTATACAGACAAATCAACTTTAAGTTTTATGGAAAGCTATAGATAGTCAAGAGTGGTATGCATAATGCTTTCGTGTCTCTTTTTCGCTCCTTCTTTATGTTACAGCTGCTCAGGAATTTCAGCAAACAGAGAAGCACATTCTGAAAGATTAGAAAGACTCAGAGAGGGGAAATGGTATGCATGCAGCACAAATTAACATGATTACATTAAAATGGGTGCTCTTCCACATATTACTAGCAAATTAAGCATGCAGATCCTAACTGTAAAAGCAAGAATTGATGCATTTTGTAGTTCTTGTTAATTATATTAGGCAAGAGTAATAGTGCATTAAGATTTGAGGTGTTCCTAATCAATCATCTACATGGATTTTCAAAGAATGTCCAGATTTTTGCCTCATACTTTTGGTCTGTACCTTATACAATTTGTGTTTTTTCTAGCAAATCACCTAGGACTTAAGTCACTAAATAATGATATATATTTTAGTTTCAGACTTTTTTATCCTAACACAAATGTTAGTCTAGCAACTTTCTGAGCTTATAAGAGCAATAAAAATTCTGTGCCTATTTTTGTTTTTTGTCCCCCATTATTACTTCTTGCACTAAGAGGGTGAGAGGTATGGTGAGTTCAATTCCCACAAGTAACAAATAAATTATGGCTACAAAAATATTGTTTTTTTTTTTTTATTTTAATCCCAGCAAAATTAGCTTTAGTGCCATGTTCTTAAGTTGATATGTACTATATTTAAAAGCATATATGCAATATTCGCATATTTCAAGGATTACTTGTTAAAATTCACAATCCCATTTTGGATATGAAAGCTGTATAGCTAATGTAATAATAAAAGTACATTTATTGGATTAAAGAATTTATGTGACAAATAAAGGTTCTAATCATGTGTTTTCTTTTTTTTTCTCACCCCACCCCTTTTATCTCTCTCTCTCTCTCTCTCTCTCTCTCTCTATATATATATATATATATATATATATATATTTCTATATGAGTCCACTATGTAATCTGAAATACTGAAATCCCGAATTTCAGTATTTCGAAATTACATAGCCGAAAACTTAACGTTCTGAAACTGGCAGAAGCTCAAAATTCAAAATCCTGAAGCACAGAGATGTTGAATTTCCACTTCCGCTAGTGCGGTGTGTGCATGGATGGGTGGAAGTTTAGGTAAGTATGTATGTGTAAGTGTGTTGGTTAGGGGCTTTAGTGTGTGTAAGTGTGTTTTGTGACTGTGATGTGTGTGTGTGAGGGACTGTGAAATGTGTGGGTGTGAATTTCGTTTGTGTGTCTGTGCAATCACGGAGTTAGAATATATAAGTGGGGGGTGTGTGGGGGGGTTCAGTAGTGTAGAATCATTTATTTGATTGTGGGGGGGGGTTGTGTGTGTGTTTATGTGTGTGCTGTATGTGTAGCATACCTTCGGGATTTTGAATTTCGCAGTTATGAAGTTACGGAATTGTGTGTTGTGGTTGGGTTTTCGGCTATGTAATTTCGAAATACTGAAATTCTGGATTTCAGTATTTTGAGATTACATAGTGGACCCATATATATATATATATATATATATATATATATATATATATATATATATATATATATATATACATACATTCATCCTCAACCCTTTTTTTCCCATTTTCCACATGGGTTCAGGGTGTCACTTTCAACAGTGGCAATCATCTTGAGCCAAGAGTTATACCATAGGGTGGATATCCCTGCAGCAGTAGTTCATCTGTAGTACTCACTTGCGCACATGCTCACACCTACTTCATGTCTTTGGAATGTGGGAGGAAATCCATATATATCTCTACATATCTATATCTATCTATACATATCTGTATATATATATATATATATATATATATATGTATAAAACAACATTCTCTAGCATCTCACAAACTATGTAAGGCATTTCTAAAAGGCACTTTTTTATTAAGATCATCAGTTACAGATGTGGTCCACCTTGGGATCTTAATTTTTGTTCTGGAGGCTCTCAAAAGGTGCCCTTTAAGCCAGCATTGTTGGCAGAGCTTAAATACATTTTTTTGAAAACTATTTTTCTGTTAACTCATTACATCTGATGACATCTCCAGGTGCACTGCAGTTAACTCCTACTGATGCTTCTAGGCATCAAATATTGCTTGGTCATATTTGCATCAATATTTCCAAAACCATGCTATGTGCAAGGTTTTAAAATATTTCTTCTTAACGTTTACACAGTAGTAAATTCAATTGTATTACTATTTGACCTTTGTCTCATGCAAATAAATAGAAATTAACTTATTTTTATGATATTATATATAGGGCAGCCGCAATGGTGCAGTGTTTAGCGTTGCTGCCTTGCAGCAAGAGGTTCTCTGATTTGATCCTTGCCTGGGGTACCTTCTGTGTGGAGTCTGCATGTCCTCCCTATGGTCACATGGGTTTCCTCCAGGTGCTCCGGTTTTCTCCCAGAGACATGCTGCAGGTGGATTGGATACACTAAATTAGCCCTAGGCATGAGTGTATGCATGTATGTGCCTTCCATGGAAGGTTGGGCACCAGGCTTGCTACTTGACACTGTAAAACTCCACTGCTAATCATGAGCAGACAGGTGATCCACTGTGGCAACCCCTAACCAGGAAAAACCAGAAGAAGACTGTATAGAACATCATCTGATCCTAAATCCCAAAAAACTAAAATGCTGTTATTTTCACCAACACGTAGGTCTACCACTTTCACCTTTACTATAAATTCAAATGATGGCACAATAATTTCCCCTGACCCCTCTACAAAACTAGTGGGTGTCATCATTGATAATAATCTAAAATTCAACCTACATGTTAACCAAACTATCAAAACCATCAATAAAAAACTTGGGTCACTTTACAGAATAAAAGCCTTCCTAACCCCTCCAGCTAAAATTGCCATAGCTCACTCTTACCTTCTTTCAACCCTTCTGTATGCATCCCCTCTACTCTTGAATTTAAATAAGACTGTCCTTAACAAACTCTCAATTTGCTACAACTGCATTGCCAGGTTTGTCACTGGGCTGCCTTTTAGGACACATCATTGCATCAATCTAAATCAGTTTGGGTGGCTTGAACTACTCTGCCTAATCCAGTATAACCAACTGATTATAGCCTATAAAATCCTCTATAATACGGACAATACACCTGCACTTAAAAATATTATCACCCCCTATAACAATCCTAGACCGCTTTGATCCCCTAACAAACTACTAATTCAGATTAACAAAATTAATAACACAGCCGGTGACTCTCTCTTTGCAAACTCTGTAAGTAGATCCTGGAACTCTCTTCCAGCTGATATTACCTTACTTTCCACCTTAGGTCAATTTAAAACTAGACTCAAACAACATTTGTCACTTAACAGGCTATGTCAATATATCAAGCCTGGCTAACTCTCTCTAGAATGTGTAAAAATTTGTTAACCAGATTACTGTCAAATTTAATTTAATCCTGATTTACACTCGGGATTAACTCTAACCTGTGGAACTTGTTTAACTTGCTTACTTATGTAATCTCTGTAAATAGTCTGTTTGTAATATGTAATGCTGGTATTATGTAATGCTGTATCTGCTTACCCTAGGAGCTTTTCTCCCCGGGCCTCCACTGAAAATGGACATGCATCCAGTCGGACTATCCCGGTCAACAAATGTAAAATAAAATAAAAATAAATAAAATAAAATAGATATATATGTGTGTGTGTGTGTGTGTGTGTGTGTGTGTGTGTGTGTGTGTGTGTGTGTGTGTGTGTGTGTGTGTGTGTGTGTGTGTGTGTGTGTGTGTGTGTGTGTGTGTGTGTGTGTGTGTGTGTGTGTGAGCACACCATTCTGATGTCATACTTTTCTGCCAAAAATCAGCACAGGGAAGTAGGCCAACTACTGCATCTCAGCCTTCAAACCCTCCACTGGCTGCTGCAGCAACACCCAGTACATCTGGGATGTAACTTGGCAGTACTACCTTTGCAGCCCCTGCACTACCTGCTCCATCCACATCAAGTAGCATTGCCATGGTTGCTGGCGCATCACTGTTCCCATGCTTGATGGGCATGTGCTTCCGATGTCTCCTACCTATCCCTAATCAAGATGTTTCCCAACCTTCTCTGTCTGTTCTTATTTGTCTTCTTTGTCTGGACCTGCATCCTTATCTACCCTACATACTTGACCCTCACATTCCTATGTTCCTTCCCTAATATTCTTCTCTTCTTGAAATCCAAAAACAAAACAAAAAAAAAATCGTACTATTTGCATTGCTGTCACCCATCTGTGTTGCGGTAACAGTCCAAATTCATTCAATTTTCTGCACATGTTCACATTAGTGCTAAAGAAGTGGATGGCTGTGAGTCTTTTGTAATTCCCCCCTGCAAATTCTTTTATTGCATCTTCTTTGTTCTTCCCCCTCCTTGCCCCTCATTTCACCCTTTCCTGTCTACCCCATTTTCACACTTTTAATCTGGTCAAAAAATAGAATCACACACCACATGCATGGCCAGAAATGGCCCCTAATAAAGTCTTTAATTTATGTCATCTGTATTTGCATGGAGTTTAGCATCATACACAAATGCTGATGGGCTGAGTCAGAAATAATCTTTTCATAACATGTACCACCCCTTGTCATTTCTAGAATGCTGTACACACAATTTAATTGTGATTTTTGGTGAGGCCTGCAAAGCAGCTCATAATTGTATCACTGTATAGAGATAGGCATTAATGATAACAACTGTGTTAGACACGTAATTTACTGCAGTCATCGTTTGTCACATTTACAGTGATGATCACATTTGCTTATGTAATGCCATCCTGACACCAGCTGTAAAAAAAGTGAATGAGCTGGATTTGAACCCTGTGTTATCCATGCACTGACTATGAGCTTATTGCTCTTACACCAGCTGTCACAGGGAAAGCTAGGCAGCAGATGTGTTTATTTACACTCAGTACTCTTCAGAGTGCTGACATCCATGCATCAGTGCTTAGCCCATTTGTTGAAGGAAGGCAGACCAATAGAAATATAACTAGTTTTCCTTTTAAGTAAAGAACTGCATTCGCTCATCACTTAACTCTGCTAAAATGGGGAAGGCAATAGCAACAGTTTGTTATGTCATAAAAGTTATGACACAACATTTTCAATGTAAACTAAAGAATGAACAGCATAGTATTTGTCAGCTATTTCTCACATATATTCCTAACAAATTCTCAGGTTCAAGTTGTATTCATGAAACGGGAATTCGCCGTGCTCTTGTCACTTAACTTCACGCAAATGGGGAAGGCAATAGCAACAGTTCACTTTGTCACAACAGTTATGACAAAACATTTCTAATGTAATCAAAAGTATGAACAGAATAGTATCTGTCAGCTATTTCTCACATATATTCCTGAAAAATTCTCAGGTTCAAATTGTATTCATCAAATGGGAACTCATCATACACTAATACTTTGCCATCACTCACGCAAATCAGTTTCTCTGAGATGCGCTATGCAAGCAGGTGTTTGGCATGTATTACTATGGTAATTGCTCAGTTATCCTATATCTAATCAAAAGGCATTCCTAAACATAACAGCAGGGAGGGGGCTTGGCATTCACAGAAGACATACTTACTCAGACTCATGTGTGCCCTGCAGGAATGCATTTGCAAATGATCACACATACATCAGCACTTACATTCCTGCTGTTTCCAGTGTGTGTGTGTGTGTGTGTGTGTGTGTGTGTGTGTGTGTGTGTGTGTGTGTGTGTGTGTGTGTCTATGTCACCGAGTTATATAACTAACATATTGAGCAACAGGAACATATATGTCTCAGTTCTGCAACGTGCACTCATGACAGCTTATTTCACCTAGGTTTACAACTTGACTTTTAAAGTATTTTTTTACATTGCAATTGGAAAAGCAAATCTAAAGTTCATACTTTGCACACATCTCATAATAGTATCCGTTATCGGCAACATTATGATGTCATCCTCTATAAAGACCATTATGACAACCAAAACATCAGACTTTTCTGATAGCATGAATGTTTAGTACTGTGTCTTGCAGCAAGACTAACTAGTTATGGAGGGGTTTGAATTGCACAACAGTCAACTTGTGTGTGTGTGTGCCTACAAGGGTAACTCTGTGTGTGTGTGTGTGTGTGTGTGTGTGTGTGTGTGTGTGTGTGTGTGTGTGTGTGTGTGTGTGTGTGTAGTCAGAAGAGCATGAGTCTATATCCAAATGTCACCACTCAAATCTCGAGAACAAATTTTTACAGTGGTACATGATTACACAGCAATTTCATACAGGCCTCCCAACATCAGCTTCTTAACATACACTGATGATATCATGTGCTATATAGTCTTTTCTGACAATGTAAAGGTCAGACTTGTGCCATGGCACTTGTGTTAAGTACTGTGTTCCCTTGCTTGTGTCTAGGTAGGTAGGTAGGTAGGGGGTTTTAATCTCAGTGCAGTCAACTTGTGTGTGTGCTCAGTTAGCTCTCATTCTGGAGATCATTTTAGAGCAGCATGTGAGACACTCCGACCAACACCTTCTTCTCACCAGACACTGTTGATATTATCTGCTATAATGTTTTCTCTGACAACATGCACATCAGACTTTTTCTGTGGCCCTAGTGTTAATTACTGTGTTCTCTAGTTTGTGCAACTATGTAGGGAGGAGTTCTAATCTCACTGTAGTCAATATGTGTGTTTTGGATGAACTATCTGTCAGAAGGCACTTTTAGAGCTGCATGTGAGGTACTCTTACCAACATATACTTCTCATCATACACTGAAGGTGTCATTTGCTATAATGTATTCTCTGACAAATATAAAAGTCAGATTTGGCTGTGATGCTTACATTATGTACTGTGTTCTCTATTTTATGCAACTCGATAAGTAGATGTTCTAATCTCACTGCAGTCAACTTGAGTGTGTGTATATTCATGCAATTATCAGTCTGGAGACAATTTTAGAACAGCATGTGAGTCCACAACTATCTCAGTCACTCCTCCAAACATCTTCTTCTTGACATGCAATGATGATGTGACCCGCAATAAAATGTACTCTGACAGTATTACGCTTAGATGCCTCAGTAGGTATGAGGATTAGCCCATCTGTTCTTTAACTTGTATATGTAGAAAGTACATTTTTTTAATCTCCCAGCAGACAACTTGTGTATGTTAATTTAATTATGAGTGGGAACAATTTTACACTGAGATGTGATGCCACTTCTATGTCAGACACTCCTCCCAACATCTTTTCAAAATACAATGATGCTGTCATCTTCTACAAAGTGCACTGTGACACTGTTAAAGCCAGACATCCGTGGTAGTGTTAGAGTTGCATTTTATGGAATCCAACTTGTATACATACAGAGGCTTAATGTTCAAATCTGACTTCAGTCAACAGCTGTGTGTGATTGGGGGTGTATTATGGTCATTATACGATCTTTTGAATCTCTTTTCATTTGACTCCCACTCAGCCGAACCTTCAGCATAGCTCCATGAATCCAACAACCCCTTTTTCCATCTGTCCACATAACATCATTTATGCAGAACACTGGAAGACATCATCATATCAAAGATATGCATATATACATCATGAAGTACAGCCCTTCCATGACCCTCTGCAAGCCATCTCCAGACCAATGTATGTATGATTGCTAATTCTGTCATGAGGTGGTGCACATGTCACATATGGACAAAGGCAGTATGTAATAGAATGAAACACATACACACATATGCAAGTACCTCTAATATCTTCCATTGTATGCATATATATCTATATATATCTATATATATATATATATATATATATATATATATATATATATATATATATATATATATATATATATATATATGTATGTATATATATATATATATATATATATATATATATATATATATATATATATATATATATATATATATATGTGTGTGTATAATTTTTGCTTACATGGTATAATTATGGCTCGGATTTTATGTGATGCCGGCCATTAGCCTATTAATGACCTATAACCCTATGAAGATTGCACATGTCAATGCTGCTGTCATCCACATGTGCTATATTGAGTTGTGGCTATACTGTAGCTTTGCAGCAGTGCATTCCAATTTGTAATTTGAGGTAATGTATCAATGGCCACTGCTGCCATTTGATTACATGTTACTTCCAAAACAGCTGTCATAATATGCCTCTTGAGTTGACATTATGTATATTGTCACCTTAGTAAGGCATGTGTGATTGTTCATAGGTTCATAGGTTGGTACTAGGCTATCAACCCTAGGGCCTATACAAGCCTAGCCATAACAATTCCCTGGATATTTCTTCCCACAATATTTACTTCCCTGGACCCCTGTCTAGCAGGGCAACTGACATGATCTCCAGGGTGAATTTCCTATGTCCCATCCAATCATCAAAGTTCCTTTTGAAGAGGGCCAAGGAGGTGCTCTGCTTGACATGTATGGGCAGTCTATTCCAGACTATGGGGAGTCTCTGGGTCAGGAACCTATCCCTCCAGCATGTTTTGTTCATTGTGATGACAAGGTTTAGATCCCCAGAGCATGTAGCTCTGAATGATTTGGATTTCTTTAAGTGGAGCATGTCCAACAGCTCAGGGTTTGACATGACCTTGTATGTTAAGAAGAGATCACCTCTGAGTAGACGATATGCCACAGAGTATAGCTGGGGTTCTTTTAGAAGGTCAGCATATGTCATCTGCTTTAGGCCTGTGATCCTTTTTTGAGGTATTTCTGCGGCCTTTCCAGCAGTTGCAGATGCCTTGTAAAGTACATACCAAATGGGGCGTTATACTCTATAATGGGTCTAATGAGAGATGAGTACAGTGGGACATTGACCTCTTTTTTCCTGGATGAAAAGCCCTTAATGATGAGGTGTGCCATATAGAAGGATTTCCTGATTGTTGTGGCGATGTGGTTATCGAAGGTGAGACCACTGTCCACCTGTGTACCCAAGTCTGTCATCACACTTTTGGTGTTTAGTGTACTGCCATGTATGTGGTAATTCATGGGTACATGTTTTTTCTCAGAGGGGATAACTATACATTTCTTGGCATTAAGCTTGAGCCCATGGCTCTGGCATTAAGCATCTGTTTCTGTAAGGCCCTTTTGTAGAATACCCACATCATTTGGAGATTTAACAATGGCTCCCAGTTTGCAGTCATCTGTGAACTTTGTTAGCCAGAGTCCCATAGTGTTGGCCTGTACTTCAGAGAAGTAGATGGCAAACAAGAGCTGTCCCAGGATTGAACCCTGAGGTACTCCACTTGTCACTTGTCTGGAGCTGGATTTGGAGTTGACTACTTTTACCATCTGTGTTCTGTCAGTAAGCCAGTTGGCAACCCATTGAGTGACATAGGGATTTAAGCCCAGCTTAGTAAGTTTATCTATGATTTCAGAGTGAGGGATGGTGTTGAAGGCCTTGCCGAGGTCCAGATAGCCTGTGTGGACCTCCTTACCTTTGTCCACAGCTCTCGAGACTGATTCAAAGAAGTCAATCAGGTTAAGCAGACAGGATCGGCCTTTTTCAAACCCAAACTGGGTGGGGTTCAGTGTTTGAAGGTTGCCAATGTCTTTGTTTATAAGTGCCATGATAATGTGTTCCATGCCCTTGCAGATCAGGCTCATCAGACTGATGGGACGGTAGCTCCTGGGATCCAAGGTGGATCCCCCCTTGTGGAGTGGGATAACTGCAGCTGTGCACCACTCAGTGGGCATGACGTTTGAGGTGTGGCTATGATTAGACATGGCACATAGGTGAGGTGCCAGTTCATTTTGTAGTTCATGTAGTACACAGCCCGGGATGTCATCTGGTCCCATGGATGCTGTATTCTTAGCTTTGGAGAGTGTGGTTTCTACCTGTGTGGCCATGATTACTGGAATTTGGCAATCTTTTGGTATTGAGATGGGCCGTTCAGGGGGTGAGAGGGGGGGTGAAGTTGGCACTAAATCGATCTGTCAGGATACTGGCAATATCCTTGGCATCAGTATATTTAATGCCATTCTGTTGTAGCTCAGAGCAGATCTGAGCATTGCTATTTAGATTCTTGATATAACTATAGAATGCCTTGTGGTTGTCTTTGGAATCTTTGGCAATTTTATTTTAGTAACTAGCTTTTGAGGATTTTATGAGGGTTCTCAGCTTCTTTCTGAGTCTGGTAAGGGAGTTTTTTGCATCCTGGGATTTTCCTCTTTTCTGCAACAGCTTCTTCCTTCTGTTGTATAGTTGGTTTATGGCAGGGGAACATCAGATTGGCTTCCTTTTTAGGAGGAGAGCATCTAGGTTCTATTTGGGATGGCACGATTCATGCACGAGTGTATGTGCTCATACAGTGCCTTAGTGTAGAATTCAGCAGTTGAACTGTTAGATCCCATCTGCATGGGTGTCATGAGGTTTGTCACTTCTGACTTGAGTAGCATGAAGTTGGCTTCGGGAAAAGTTTTTTACGGAGGTTTCCTTCCTGGGGGTTGGGGATGGGATGTGGATGTCAAGGGTGATTTGCTTATGGTCAGACCTGACCAATGAGGGGGTGACCACTGGTGTGGAGCATCTATCTCCCATGTTGGTAATAACCATGTCTAGGATATTGGACCCTCTGGTGGGACAATGGATTAGCTGATCCAGGGCATTGGAATTTATGAGTTCCAAGAACCGTTGGGAAAAGATGTTGGTACCCAAGTAGTTTTCCCAGTTAATGGCAGAGTAGTTGAAATCACCCAGTATTAGAGTGATTGTGGAATATACTAACATTCTACACATTTCTCTTTTAGTCAACACAGTGACACATTCATTATGACATACATGTGCATGTGTAAACATACCATCATGAAATGCTATGTGACATACAGCAATATTACATCATACTGATTACATGTGTGCATACATCTTGTTTCATACACATAATGTAATGCTGTTATACACACAAACATATATCCAGTTCAGGTTCACTTCCAACCTGGGGAATTTCATTGTATGGATAATTGTGTTGCTATTCACAACCAATATTCTAAAGGCATGCATCTGGAGCATTTCTCCTTGGGCCTCCACTGAAAATGGGCTCTGTCTCAGTTGGATGTTCCTGGTAAACAAATGTAAAATAAATAAATATTCAGGTGTTGCCCAGCAGCTCTGTGTGACTGTCAGCATTTGTGTCATTAATTGTTCTGCATTAACCACATCTGTGTCATTTGTAATGTGTCTATATATTTTATTTATTTTTATTTTATTTATTTATTTAAGTTTAATGGCCTGGGAAGTCCACTGGGCCATAAAGAGTCCATTTTCAGTGGTGGCCAGGGGAGAAAAGCTCCAAATATTGCAAGTTACATATTACATGTTACAAAAGAATAACAGATTTGTACAGAACAATTAAAACATTTAGAGAAATATAATACATTACGTAATAAGCTTTTAGTGAGTTAACATTTAAATAGAAGCTTACTAGCACTTTTAGAGTTTGGGTAAACTGAACATTTGCAGAAAAAGACATTTTTTGTCAAATAAGCTCTTTGTAAGTAAACATTAAATAAGTAGCTAGTAGCCCTTTGCAGGTTAGGTGGACCATTTTGCATGGAGAGAGTACCAGAAAATTGGATTATGGAAAGTATAGTGCATTAGATAGCAGAGAGAAAATCAGTCCCTGGAAGGGCAAGATTGTTTTAGGTTGAGATGAAGCAATAGACTTGGTTAATGGTAATGATTTCAGTGTAGTGTAGAAAAAGATGGGGTGGAGAGGGGTTTATGTTGGAGGGTGACATGGGCATTCCCATTTGGCTGATAGATGAAAGAATAGCTGAGATTTGAAATTGGTATTGTTTGGAAGGTTATGAAGGTGGGGAGGTGGAGAGTTCCACTGCTTGGCTAAAGAGTAGGACAGTTGTAGGTGGTCAGGTGGTCATGCTGGTTTGTGGACCTAAAGGAGATTTTGGTTTGTGGATCTGAGTTGGCGGTTGGGTACATAGGGTTTTAAGGATGTAGTGAGAGATGGGCAGTTTGTGGGTTTAAAAATGAGCTTGTGGGCAATGGTGAGTTGTAACTGAGGTAGTTGGGGAGTTGAAGCCAACTGAGGGTGATGTGGGAGTGGCAGTGGTGGGATGAGTTTTTTGAATTGGTTGAAAATTTGCAGATCTTGTGGTAGCAGGATTCAAGCTTAGATCATAAGCCAAGGTGGAGATTTGTGAACAGGGGGTGAATATATGGTCTTATACCACTTCCACACACCATTCCAATGATAAACATATATGCATATGATGTGCAAGTGATATAATAAGCTCAGATATATAGAATTGCATGATCGTGTTACCATTACCACTGCTTGGCATGTGATACAATCCCAAAGTTGTATTTGGAGGTGTTGTCACACATCTTTTTTTAAGTAAGTACAAAATCTTAAGAAAATACACAGCAATGTGCATAGATGGTTGTGGAAGGTACCACCCATAATCAAATAGAGGCAATACACAACCTCATAGCTGAATGATTTGGATCAAACTTCACCACCCTGTCCCCAATGGTTGTCACCTGAAGTATACATGCAAACATTACTAAGCATATTTTCTCAAGAGAGCAGCTCATCTGTGTGCTCTCTATGGCTAAAAACATGATATCAGTGGGCCTTGATAACATCCCAGGTTGCCTTATCAATAAATTAAAATATGATCTAGTAGACACAGCTGGCTCCCTACTTAACCACAGCCTCCAGACAGGCAATTTTCTGGCCAAATGGTGGAGGGGAAAAATCATCTGTCTGAACAAGGGGGAACCATCACCTGACACAGGGAATTATAGACCCATAAACCTGACGAGCCTCATCTGTAAGCCAATGTAAATAATCATGTAGCTTATCAACAAGTTCATAGTTAATCTCCCAACTGTGTAACCATCCCATGTGATTTATATCTTGTTGACTTCTTCAAGAAGGACAACAGGGCCATGGATGAGGGAAAGAATGTGCATCCCACATAACCTGACCTGCCAAGGCATTCCATACACAGGTATTATGGAGAAACGGACGTTTGTCACTTCTGACTTGAGTAGCATGAAGTTGGCTATAACCCTCTTTGTCACCAAGTGTGTAGCCTGACTTATCACCAAACAAACACATAGTGTCAAAGTGTTTGAATTCACCTTCAGCAAAAGGCCAGTGAGCAGTGCAGTACCACAGGGTTCTAAAACTGGCCCTTTCCTGTTTGGTATTTAATTCATAGAAGTCAAGGCAAACTTAGACAGCCTTTGTCCAACAAACTTTGCAGATGACTGCAAATCGTAGACAATCCTTGAACCCAGTAACAGTACTGATATACTGCTATACTGCAGAAAGTATTAATACACACAGATGATTGATACCAGAACAATGGAGACATGTTAAATTGACAAAAAACATAATTATTCCCTTTGT
Source organism: Protopterus annectens (assembly GCF_019279795.1). Classification (NCBI taxonomy): domain Eukaryota; kingdom Metazoa; phylum Chordata; order Ceratodontiformes; family Protopteridae; genus Protopterus; species Protopterus annectens. The sequence continues at coordinate 1,509,937,071 of NC_056728.1, forward strand.
AAAGAAAATATAGATTCATAGGTTCATAGGTGTGTAGTAGGATAATGGCCATGGAGCCTTTATAAGCCTAGCCCATAGGATTACCCTGGCATCATGCCACCAGACCTTAGTTCCCAGTGCCTCTGTTGAGTAGAGCCACTGGAGTGATCCCTGGGGTGAATTTTCTTTTTCCTATCCACTCATCAAGATTTCTGTTGAAGAGGGGCAGTGAAGTGCTCTGTTTGACATGTATGGGAAGTCTATTCCATAGCATGGGCAGTCTCTGGGTTATGAACCTGTCCCTACAGCACGTTCTGTTGATTGGGGTAATGAGGGTAAGGTCTCTGGAGCATGTGGTGCAGAGGGATTGGGATTTCTTTAGATGTAGCATTTCTAAAAGAGCTGGGTCAGATATGGCTTTATAAGTCAAGCAGAGATCACCTCAAAGTAGGCAATATGAGACAGAGAATAGCTGGAGTTTTTTGAGTCTGTCCATATAGGACAAGTGTTTAAGGCCTAGGATCCTCTTTGTGAGGTACTTTTGTGGCCTCTTCAGTTGTTGCAGGTGTCTAGTGAGGTACATACCAAATGAGGCATTATACTCAATGACTGGCCTAATGAGGAAAGAGTAGAGGGAGACAATGACCTCTTTCTTCCTGGATGCAAAACCCTTAGAAATGAGATGTGCCACATAGAAGGACTTTCTGACCACAGTGGCAGTGTGGTGGTCAAAAGAGAGGTTGCTGTCAACCTATGTTCCCAGATCTCAAATAATGCCTTCTGTGTTTAGTGGACTACCATCGATGTTGTAGTTTATGGGAACTGTTTTTTTTTCAAAGGGGATGACGACACATTTTTTTGGCATTGAGCTTAAGGCCATGGTTCTGACACCAGCCAATGGTCTTGGTGAGGCCTTTCTGTAGGATGTCTACATCACTTGGGGAGTTGATAATGGCTCCCAACTTGCAATTGTATGCAAACTTCATCAGCCAAAGTCCCTTCGTGTTGGACTGGACTTCTGAGAAGTACATACCAAATAGAAGAGGACCCAGGACCGAACCCTGTGGGACTCCACTCGTGACTTGTTGACAGTCTGATTTGGAGTTAGCTACTTTCACACTGGGGGTTCTATCTGTGAGCCAGTTTGCAACCCACCTAGTGATATAGGGGTTGATGCCTTGCTTAGTGAGTTTTTCTATGATTCCTGAGTGGGGAATGGTATCAAAGGCCTTGGCCAGATCAAGGTAGGATGTATGAACCAGCTCTTGTGACTGACTTAAAGAAGTCAACCAAGTTAAGCAGGCATGATCTACCCTTCACAAAACCAAACTGTGTGCGATCCAGAGTTTGGATAATCTTGATATCCTTGTTTATTAGGTCCATGATGATGTGTTCCATAGCTTTGCATATCAGACTTGTCAGGCTAATGGGGCAATAGTTCCCAGGGTCTGTAGTAGCTCCTCATTTGTGGAGATGGATGAATATAGCAGTGCACCATTCAGTAGGGATAAAGCCTGAGGTGAGACTGTGCTTGAACAGGCCACATAGGTGAGGTGCCAGTTCACTATGTAGTTCATGTAGAACACAGACAGGTATATTGTCAGGTCCCATAGAAGATGTATTCTTGGCATTGGACAGTGCTGTTTTATCCTGTGCAGCAGTAATACTGGGTGCCTGGCAATCTACTGGTACTGTGATTGGTCCTTGGGGGGGGGGGGGAGTTGGCACTGCATCTGTTGGCCAGTATATTGGCAATATATGTTGGCTCAGTATAGGAGGTACCATTGTGCAGTAGCTCAGAGCAAATCTGGGTATTGCCGTGGAGGTTCTTTACATAACTGTAGAAGGCCTTGTGTCTTTACTATCTGCTGAAATTCTGTTTTCATAGCTAGCCTTAGAGGATTTGTTGAGGGATCTCAACTTCTTGTTGAGGCTGATAAGGGAGTTTTTCCATTCTTGGGACTTCACCTTATTCCGCATCAGTTTCATCCTTCTGTTGCAGAGTTTGTTTATGACAGTGGGCCACCAGATTGGCTTCCTTTTTTTGGAGGAGAGTGTCTTGGTTCTGTTAGGTATGGTGAGATCCATGCATTTGTGTACATGTTCATATAGTGCATTGGTGTATGATTCAATGGTCATGCAGCTATTTTCCATTTGCATGGTTGCCGTGAAGTTTGCCACCTCTGTTCTTAGGAGCCCAAAGTTAGCTTTGGCAAAGTTTTTCATGGTGGTTACCTTTGCAGGGGGGGAGGGATGTGGATTTCCAAGATGATTAGTTTGTGTTCAGATCTAACCAGGGAGAAGTTGACTATTGGTGTAGAGTAATGGTCGCCCAAGTTAGTAATGACCAGGTCAAGGATGTTGCTACCTCTAGTGGGGGTAAGAACGAGCTAGTCCAGGGCATTGGAATTAATGAATTCCAGGAAACGTTGGGCAAGTGTATTGGTACATGAGTAGTTCTGCAAGTTAATGGAGGGGTAGTTGAAGTCGCCCAGTATGAGTGTGTTAGGTTGGATCCTAATATTCTCCAGGGTGCTTACAAACATGGAGTGAGTGTCTTAGGATATGGACAGCACATCCTTAAGAAAAGACCCAATGGTATGTAATCTGGCTACTCAGGTAGATTGTAGTTGAAGTTTGACCAACAAGTATCCACAGTGGTGACAGATCCCTTATATGTGGCAAAACTCATAACTATGAGCATGTCATCTAGATCAAAGGACATTTTAATTCCATTGTACTTGCCTGTCATTACAACATTGAGTACATTGCAACCTTTTGCATGTAATTCACCACACGTACTACAGCTAGAGCAACACCAGTGATTTTGCACAAGGAAGGTTCATGGTGTACTAGACAAGTCCTACATGGAAATATTGAAACCAATACCACTGTCCCCTACAGACTAATATGGGCAGATATTTGTATGGCCTACAGGTCAGTCTCCAATCCATCCCTAATGGAAAAGTCACACATTGGTAAAGCAAACTGCATGAGGGTCACTTGTTCAAAGAATGATAACCTAGCTTCCTATATAACAGATCATGTTGGAGAGATACAACTGTGTCACAGACATTACCCCTTCTCTGGAAAAAGCTCCCCATTCATGTAAAGCGAAGGTCTTTCCCAACCATACTCAACTGCAACCTACATCAATGGATGGTTAATGTTTATTGTAATCCTGGTGTAGCTCCCATGTCCCTCATGGATCGAGGCAATTGGTCTTACATAACATAGCATAGGCTCATAACTGTGTGAAGTTTATTAGCATAGATATTCAAAATTGTGAAACTCGTATTAAATATGGCTATGCTTTTATGTCATCTTGGAACATTAGCCTAATACTCTCCTATGAACCTATGAACTCCAATTTTATTCTAGGTGCAGCTATCGCGTGACTGTACAGGATCACAGATGTAACAGTACATCACATCAGAATTACCACTTAATAGTTTGTATGAACACATATGCATGCAAGTCAGAATTTCATGTTAGTAAAACATTTTCACTGGCAATGTCATGGGGACAGTGATCATGTGGCACATGTCTTGAGGTTTGACGTGCTTAAAGAGTGTGCGCCATGCATTGTTTGGCATGTGAGAAAATTAATACAATTAAAGCTTTCTTGCTCATTGATGATACACTTTGCACTGCTGTATTATCTGTGAACATGAGCATAGATGATGCACTGACATAAATCTCACATACTTCTGTACCATTCATTACAACACGCTAGTTCTTATTTCAAACAGCTATTGAAGATGCTTCAGACAATTTATCCATTGCTATTAAATGTGGTACATGCATGCAATAACCAGCTGTGTGTAGGGAGTCCACTTAGTTATAATAGTGTGTTGTTGTAAGTGTTGTTATCCTTATTGCCAATATTTATGTCAGCAAGGGATGGTTTAGTCAAGTGTATTACATTTGGCACAGTGAGCTTGCACATATTTCATTGCCCATACAGAACTGTTCTTTGGTACGCATATGCATTAGCAATTGGCAGTGTAGACCTCCCTTCAAGATGTCGTACAAGATGCATGTATATACATCTTTCTGTGCTGCGCCCAGTAAATATGGTGATCATTGACAACACTGATGGCAGGAATTCCATTAATGCATGTGTAGCTTGTGGCTTATGTGTTATGCCAACCTCTCAAATGGCCAGCACTTCCCCTGAATTCAACTCCAGGTTTAAAATTGTCCCACTTAACACCTCCAAAGACAGTTTATTTTTGGAAAAGGGCTGGTGTATTCCCCTTATAGAGTACAGAAAATCATTATGGTTGTACACATCTGTTCCTGCAGAACATGTATATTCTGGCAATGTCACAGATTAATGTTGCTGATACTATTAAATTGATTCTGATTGTGTCTGCTTCCAACAAAAAGTTGTCCATGAGTCTCCATGATCATTTTGGCTGTATGCTAACATTCCAGTCATATTCAAGCTAGTCATTTTGATGATCGTCATAAACCTGTGCATATCCCCTATTTTACATACCATCCTTGCTAAATATCTTCTCCATTGAGCATGTCAGTGATGTTTATATCATAACCATTCATCTTTATTGACATGTAATATTGTGTAACAGTCACGTGTGTGTGTGTGTGTGTGTGTGTGTGTGTGTGTGTGTGTGTGTGTGTGTGTGTGTGTGTGTGTGTATATATATATATATATATATATATTTATATATATATATTATCATGTAATGTGATATACATATACTCACAAAGGAAGTGTAAACAGCAGTACATACTGTACTATTCACATGTGTTTCATGCTATGCTACTGACTTGTCTTGGAAGTGTACATAATTTGACATATCCTATCTTGGGTACATTGCCATATTGTACATACCAGCTGCGATGTCCCTTCTCTGGGCCAGTAATCAAGGAGCCTTAATTCTCACCACTGACACCAGTGAGAGACATTCACTTGGAACAAAAATAGATGCACACAGTATTTCCAGATGCAGCTCTGTACACCAAGCATAGTTTTCCTTAAGAGAACACAAGGATCACACTCCTGCCCTGGGTCTGTGTTTCCCTGTCTCTCCCAGACCACAAGTGAGACTCCACACTGACCACAGCTGTAGAGCTGAGTCCTCAGCCGAGTGTTTCAAATCAAGTCCTCTACTATCCTCTCTGTGTCCCTGCTCCAAGAAGCTGACACACACACTCATTGAGATTTGATTTACTCACACACACACACACACACACACACACACACACACACACACACACACACACACACACACACACGAAAGGCTGTCACAGATTTACCAGCTATACTCCCTCTGCCCAGACTATATGTAAGATACTGCCACCAGAACACTAAAAGCCAGCTACTTGAAGCCTCTTACAAGAGTACCCAATTATACTGAGTAAATTTAATACTAATACAAATTGTAGTGCTTGACCAATGCAGCAAGGTTTTCAGGACCGGCCACAGTGTCACAAAATAAATATAAGTACTCTCAAAGGTTAAAATATTCTCTAAAGGACCAGCCACAATGAAAAGTTTAAATATATTTAATAACAAATAATAAAAGAACATGAAAACATTAAATATATATTTACAGTAAACATCAGAGTTTCAATCACAGGAAATATTAAAAATAACACATGGATAGAGTCACACAGATACAGAAAAAGATTGCTTAACTAACCTCACTATATTTTACTGACTGATCTAAAGAATTAATATTCCCTGGTTACTTACTAAAGCAAGGCAGGTTGAAATAGGTGAGTGATTCTTCTCTGTCAGGTTTCAAAAACAGACTGCCCTGAGACTTCTGTCTCTTCTAGTATTAAAACATCATTTCAGGGCTGGATTACAGAATGGCATCACATACATATGGTCATCTAACTTCTGGTTACAATACTTCCCCCTTTGCTAGAAACTGAATCAGAATCTAGCACCAATGTGTCATAATACACACACACACACACACACATAGACCTTTGCTAATATGTGTTATAGCATCTTGAAGCTATAAAGCTATTTCAAAAACTTCCACCCTTCCAGGGTAGCAATTAGTTCACCCCTAAGGACAATACAATAGGATACCTAGTCCTGGTTTTAACAGACATTTTGTCTGTGGCTGCAATCAGAACTGTAAGATACAATCTGTTTCACCTAAACCAGGTAATTTAATTTTGAGCTATTTTTCAAAGTTAGCTGGACTGAGATTAACCTCTTCTCTTCAAGTATGCTCTGTTACAATATATTCATTTTAACAGTTACAATACAGTCTGACATAAGGGTGAATTTCTTTTCTGTCCAGTGAGACCCACTGCTGATAGACCAAGCAGCTTTACAAATACATTTTCAACACAAGCACCTGCACAAATCAGTTTGATATACAAATGACATATAATTCTTTACAGAACTCCAGCTAGATATGCCAGCATATGTTACACATCCAGTGCCTTACTTCTCCTGGCATAGCTAGCACTACCTCACCTCATCGCACCCAATTCTTCTTTAGTAATTCCTATCATTCCTGTTTATGGCCTTTTCAATCAGTACACTTTCCCTGCCCAGTGTATTTATACAGCATTTTATTTGCATTTGCTGATCACCCCAACATCTATTATTTCAGTCTACAAAAACTTGTTGAAGACTACATTGCACCGAGTATACTTTTCTACAATGTGTTCATACTACTGTTGCTATATTTTCACTCCTTGTAATCACTGTAATCTCACAGAGCAGGTTTGCACATAGACAACTTCTATGCATCTTCTTTCTACATTTGTGCTGCTGTGCATGGTTTTCTGGCTGGCAACACTTTTGCTGGCTATGAAACCTCACTTGCATTCTTGTAAGCGTGAAGCACACCATGCATATGATATTACCACTGCTGCTCATTATGCAAGCATGTAAACTCTGTGTAGGCTTTGCATGAAGCCTACGTAGAGTTTAAAGAATCCTCAGGATAATCTTTTTGGTGGTCCAAATGGACAGACCCAGATACCCAAGCATGGCACTAAACAAAAAATTAATTTAAATATAATCTGAATTATGTACAGGGTTGATTTTACTATTCATGCATACATGTTTTTGCACTAACCTTTAGTACACTGACACCAAAACATCCAACCTAAACAAAGAAGAAGCTGAAAATTAATGTTGATATTCATAGTCCTCTTGCCTAGCATGTAAAGTCAAATAGGTCAGCTTGCATAGTATGCCAAGAAACCATGATTCTCAAAGTCCTTGCACTGTACAGCTCAACAATGTGCAACTGAGTAGCATGACCAAGGGTCAGATTTGTAGAACTCCATTAAAATGTTGCAGGCTGCAGACAAACCCTATGCAAACAGGTTCATGCACATCTTAGCATACTAATGTTTTCCATTTCTGCATAATACACTGATTCTGCAGCCATGAAAGGAACACATGGAGCAGTGTAATGCAGAATACAGTAGATCAGCATGGATCACAGCTGCTGTGCTAATACTCCTCTTTGCCCTTATCTGATTGTCATTCCAGGCAAATAGTGCTGTGCAAAATGTGCATGTGTGTGTGTCTTTGAACTATATGTATGTGTGTCTGTGTGTATGTGCATGCATACATATGTGCATATGGATATCTGTGTGTATGTGTGTGTGTGTGTGTGTGTGTGTGTGTGTGTGTGTGTGTGTGTGTGTGTGTGTGTGTGTGTGTATGTGATGTTTCATAACATATGCTTTAAGAAATTGCTTAAAGATACCTTAAGACTGATAAGTAGAGGGCGGTGAAAGTCGCAAAAAGTTACTAGCAAGATTACAAAAACATTTCAGGGAAATCGTGGGTAAATTATTGTATCTCATCCATCAATATCCAAGTCATTTGAAATAGTCTGAGTAGCTGTTCTATATGCGTAGCTGAAGAAAATTTTTCATATTTTTGTAACATATTCACAGTATACACTGAAGGTAAAAAAAATGCAATAAAAACTGCGGTGGCAGTGACAGAATCTGGAATTTGGCCCCAGAAAGTTGTTAGGGTTTTGTCCCAGGTGTGGAAGAATTTTTGAATGGGGAGGGAGAAGAATGACAAGCTTTGCCATTTCACCTATTTTAGGGTGTTAGGAAATGGAAGTACTTCATAAGGGAATACATTTTATCCTGACCCTTAATGGAGAACAATGATCAGATGTCAGTATTTCCTCCCAGAATACAGGAGTTCTTCAGGAATTTGCTACATCCATCAATGCGTGATTGCCTTTCAACCTCCCTCTATACTCTGTTTGCCATCTACAGAAGAACAGGAAGACTTAAAGAAAACTGACCATTGCCTGGATGAATCCTTTACAACAGTGTATCTCACAACATTATATATACATATATATATATATATATATATATATATATATATATATATATATATATATATATATATATATAAACAATATAGTGGCGGCAAAAATTGTCAGAATATACAGGAGAGAAAAAACAGGGCAAAAAATAAAATAATAAAGTAAAAAAAAAAAAAAATATTTTCTTTTGTATATGGATACTTGGTTAAACTGAAAATATCCCTGCACAGTGCATTATAATACTGATCACTGTGTTTCAATGAAATGGTTGTTAATTCATAAATTAAATAACTTTTAAAAAAATGTAGTAAAGAATTCTGGTAAAATAAATCACTGAAAAACTGGTTTATTATGATTCATGCCATATACTGCAAACATTTGTTAAAATTTTACCATTTTCAATAAAAAAAAAAAAATGTATATATATATATATATATATATATATATATATATATATATATATATATATATATATATATATATATATATATATATGTGTGTGTGTGTGTGTGTGTGTGTGTGTGTGTGTAATTTTGTCAAAATGTAATTGATGTTATATCTGTGAAAAATTGTGGGTTTTCTGTGAATCTTGATTAAAATTGTGGAAACTTAAGAAAACTGCATTTTTTTATTTGTATTGTTGACAAATTAGCATTCCTCGTCAGTGTCATAAAACACATTACATGTGAATATCTGCAGTGTCATACATGTGTAAGAGAATCTGCAAATACATGGAACTAAACTTTTAATAGCAACAGGAATAGGCAAGTTTTCTTTTGCACAACTGCAAGATGAAATGTTAACAAATTTCATCTACTTGCTCAAGGTGAAATAGCTTGAGCTTCAGTAGATCACAGGAAGAAAAGATGAACAGCATAATGCCGAATTGCTTTTCCTGTAGGAAAGTATTGCCGATGTGACTTCTAATTGTATGCCAGCAATGATTAACTTCTTTGTGGAGATTTCTCGATTCTTTAAGTTGGTGCAGCCATGGAGTTACTATATATGTTTGTGAGGTGTGTGTGGCTTGCCCCCCCTCCACATTAGGAGGGGTCAAGGAGTTTTTCACCCTTTTAGATTTCAGGCATTTTTTTATTTTTACTATTGGAACATCAAGTTTCAGGAAGTTGGAGTTTTATAGTTGAACGAATGTTAACAAATGAATGCATCTGATATTGCAGTATTCTGATATTTCATATAATAAGCAAAGTACCATATGCATTTAACAAAAGGATAGTGCAATGATATAGGACAAGAATCCTGGACATTTAGAGCACGTACTCATTATGGATCCATTGATAACAGATTACTACTTACTGACTAAATTGCTGAAAGTTTCTTTCAGATAAGCTACATCTGTTTGATGTATCTGACATCACATCATTGTAGTTCATTCATTACAACTCAAAAGTGACATTTTAAGCATATGTCCAGCCATCCACAACCCCTCATTCTCATCTTTGTACATGGAGCTGGAGTATAACATCAACAGTGAAAATCATTTAGAGTCAATGTTCACATTGCCAGGTGGCGAGCACTGCTACAATTGTCATTCTATAACATACACATTCATGCCTGTGGCACATTTAGTGTCCCATCCACCTACTGCATATCATTGGAATTGGGATGAAACTAGACCACATGGAGAAAACCCAGTAAAACACATGGAGGACATGTAAAATCAACAGAAAAGACACCCCAGCCAACAGCTGAACCACAGAACCTCTGTCTGCGTGGTGACAATGCCACCCACTACGCCATATTTATACTTCAGCTGGAAACAGTTTTAAATTCAGAATCTTGTAAGTGCAAGAGCTGGGATCATAAGAATGAATGTGTGAAGATGAGAACTTAAGTAAATGAAGCCCATGATCACTGCATGTCAGTTTTCTTTTCACTATGGCATGCTGATCTCAAAGTTATTAAGTACACTGGCCATAGGGACAGAACATTCCATACTGTAGGGTGCAGGGAGGCTTTCCCCAGATAAAATAACTTTGAAGGAAAATGGAAATTGCTGACTTTTAGTGTTGTCCTTAAGTTTTTATGTTTTTTTTTCATAATCCCAGAACATATAATTATGGGTCTCAAGCACTGTTATGGAGAATCAACCTCCAATATGAGTGATTTGCCCCTTGCACAACATAATCGATTATTCTCATCCTCTCTCTTTCGCTCTCTCTCTCTGTCTCTATCTCTCATATCACTGCATCTAAAAAAAAAACAACACTCTCAGGCAATGTAACACCTGTCTCCTTTTTTCTCCAAGGTACACTGAACTCCGATCATTCTACAATTCAAAATCATGTGAGTACCACTAGCTTGGTCCAAAGAAAGTGAGCAGTAAAACATGAACAAATACCATCTCAAACAATTAACCCTTTGCTGTAATTGTAACCCACTTTACTCACCTTTGAAATTATTTTTGTTTATGTGTTTGTTTATTTATTTATTCATTGATTCATTCTTGTAATTCATATTCCAGTAGCAAACAAATAATAAATTTGAATTTAATGTATGTAGTTTTTAATATACTACTGTGTTATGTCAACAAGCTGCCCATTCTGAAGGTAGTGTGTCTGCTATTAGAATTCCAAAAGTGAAATGTTTAATATAAGTACATCACTGAAATAAACTATGCTGCAAACACACATTATATACCAGCTACAAATGTTATGAAAACATTGCCATTTAATGCTCATTGTCTTAATAACTGGCCATACAATATGAAAAATGTTAAGGAAATGCACAACATTCTAATAATATGATATGTAAACTTTTTTTAATCCTCACCCAAGCCATAAGCCACCGTCATCCATTCACCAGACTCCTACTAATCAGATCAACTTTACTCCTCAATGAGAGCCATTCCATGTGTTTCCCAACCTTTGGGAGAGTCTATTGGCCCATTCAGTTCCTGACTGGAACAAGATGTTATCAGCCTTTTCAATGACTTGGAATGAAAGCTTTGGACTGGGCAAACTGTGATTCACATGAGACCCCCCCCCCATCTCCACCTAACTCCTTCCGTGTAGTGATGGGTGTGTCATATGTCACCACTGGAGGAAGCCTTCCTGTACATGCCTCCTTCCATTTTATTTTATTTTATCTTATATCTGTTTACCTTGGTCATACACTAATCATAAATAACCATTTGCAGGTGATGCCAGGTGAAGCCAGGTGAAATAATTCACAAAGAAAAAATGCAAAAGAGAGACAGTAAGCTATATATATATATATATATATATATATATATATATATATATGTATATATATATATATATATATATATATATATAATATATATATATATATATATACACACACACACACACACATATATATATATATATATATATATATATATATATATATATATATATATATATATATATCAGAATCAGAACAAAAAGTAACTAAATTGTCCTCATGTCTTACATGTGTCAGGAGTCACAGAGCTCACATAACTGCTAGTAACCATCTCCTGTCACTACCATTTGCAAATCTGGTGCAGCAGATCGCTATAACCTTTTCCCAGGATGGGCAAGTTAGCATTAGCCCCGCACTATAACCTTCCTGTGCCCAGTCACCCCCCCCCGTACTCAAGCACCTAATTAAATACAGATAATCTGGAGCAGATCCAGAGATTTACCCCTCTTTACATGGAGACAAGCCCTTACATTAACTTGAAATGCTGATAAAGTGTTATAAAAAGTTCGTAGGCCTTGAAGCCACAATCGACTAATTAAACTCGGATAATCTGGATCATAGTCAGGGATTTACCCCTCCATACATGAAGCAGGCTCTTACATTAACTTGTAATGCTAATGAAGTGTTATAAAATGCTCTTAGCACTTGAATCCACGATCACTTTCTGAATATTCAAAATTCCCATCAATATTTAAATGGAACAAAATTACAAGCTGCATATTTCTGATGTCTAATACACAAGATCCTGCAAGACAGTGCTGGGCAAAGTAGTGAAGTACAATATTGAAGAAAACGAATGCCCCAGTTGTTGGTCTATGAGAAGAACTATAAGTCTCAAAGGGGAACTGCCAGGAAGGTGATGATGTTAATAAGTAAGAGATAATTATTTCAGCATGATTTTCTTACAGATCATTACAGAATAACAACCTTATTAGTGTAACTATTAAAATGGTAGCACATAGTCCCCGGGATTCATGAACCTTGCGCCAGGCGCCAGCATAGCGTCGGCGTTATAACGCCAAATATGGCTGCTGAGCGATTCAGGTATGAATCAATTCCACGTGCACTACCGGCGTGCGCCGGACCTGCTCTGCCCCCGGCGTAGGTATGCAAAACACACTGTGTGCGGTATTGCACCATGCAAATGAAGGGAAATAGCGATCCATGAAGTGGCGCAGGCGTAGCGTAAGGGCACGGCAATGTAAACCAAAAAAAAACGGTTTACATTTACCCAAACATGACCGAGGAGTAACGGAAGGTTGTCAAAGTCAGGTATCATACAGGTGCAATATGCCAATGGGGAAAGGCACCGAGAATGTCCAAAGAAAATATGCACAAAATGTAAAAAATGACATAAATGGCATGTACGTAGAAAGCACAGCAGAACCCCCGGATATGTGCACAGAAGTTGCAAAGCAATGAAATAATATGACAATGTCCTAAAAGAGCAGTATAACACACATCAGCTGCACAGCCACCACACACCATAGTATGTATGTAAAGCTTCAACCCTGCGCAATGGTTGTCAAGGAGTGGCGGCAGTGTTCGGCGCCGTAACCATGTATTAACAGTCAATGCCATGCAAATGAGGCAGATAATAGTGAATCGCAAAACGGCGCCGTGTAAGGATGGAGCAAACGGCGAGCGGTAGTACACCGAGGAGTGGCCACACGGATACATGTCAATCTCAGAGGGGTGTGCCACTGTAGGAGGAAGCACATTGGAGGCCAGCAAACATGGGCTGTACAATGCACATCACAGCAGCAGGACTGGCGTGTGAGGAAATAGATGCGCTGAGAGAACATAATGCGTGCACAGATGCATGTGCACGAGGATGACTACGAACCCCAAGCCAGTCATGTGACGGCCTCCCCGTCAACAAACACAGATATAGGAAGGTAATGCGGAGAATATGAGGAAATGCGGAAGCAGTGCAATTGGAGCCGCAATGAGCAATCAACACCAATGAATGCAGGAAGGGCAAACGGCGGCAGCTGATAACTCTGCATGCAGACCCCTGCAAAACGGGAAAGGAGGCATAGGAATGCAAAGATAGTAGGGATGTAGTTGAAATGCAAAGAGCAAAGAACCGAAATAG